>NC_026150.1:5126739-5177971 GCF_000512975.1 Sesamum indicum
GCCTCTAAAGAATTTCCATTGCTGGCCTCAACATCAAGATTATCTAACTTTGGTTTCCATTCTTCAGCAATAGATTTTGCTCTTTCCTTAGCATTTTCTGAAATAATACCAGAAAGGGAGTCCATATCCAAGTTTACAAATAAACTGGTAAGGCACTCCATCAGCATGATACATGTTCGGCGAAGGCCCAAGAGATTTGAATCCTTTCTAGCATCAGAATTTGGCATGTCCATGCCATAGAAACCCTTCAAAGAGTCCAGAACCAGAGAGGCAGGGTCAGTAGCAGCCTTGAGGGCAGCCGGAATTTCCTCCCTTAAAGTAGCCAGATCCTTGCGGTTGTCTGATATAAATTTGTGCAGGCCTTCTGAATTCATCTCTTGGCACAGTTTCAATAGCTCAGGATAAGACTTCACTGGCACAGTCATACTTTTGACAGGCTTTTCCGTACCATCCATATTACTATCAGCAACCATGCCATCAGGTATCTTTTCCACTAGAACTGGTGCTTCAACTTTGTTTTCACTATTGGTGATACTTGAATCCACAGAAAATGGCTTCTCATGCTTCTGCATAGCAGACAAAATAACTGAGACAGCAGCATCTCGCTTCTCCTGAAGCCTCTGAAGGGAAGTGTGTTCCTTAGCCATGACAGCTGCTTTACGATTCTCTAACATCTCTTTGGATTCAGTTACTTTGGTTTCAAACTCCTTTTCTTGTTCTTCTAGTTCAGTGAAACGCCTCTTCAAAGACTTCTGAAGTCCATGAAAATGCTCCTCAAGCTGCTTCCATTTCAAATTGAGAGTGACAGCTCGGTGACTTTCCAGTTCAGCAAATGCTTTCTGAAGCTGTTGTATCTTAGAGGCTGTGGAGTCCATTAGAGTGGTGCGGGACAAGTTGTCTTCCATGACATAGAAATGCTGGACAAAACATAAGCTAATTATCAGTTCATAATGTCAACTGAAGAACGAGATAAGTTGGAGAACTAATCAGAATTTCCAGTACAAAAACAACAGAGCCATACTTGGAACAATCAAATCATATGTACTCCTCAAGTTTGGCTTCATATAAATATCTTTCTATTGGAATGAGTGTGCACACAGGAAAATATAAGATCTTGAATGGGTACCCGTTTCTCATGCAACCAAATCAAGAGACCTTTTGTTTTCCGTACTATTCCTCTTATTATGCTTTCTGACCAAGATCATCTGCTCTATAGCATCTTGACCAACAAGACCAAAATGTTAAAATCAGTTTAAGTTTACTTCTGAAATATCCAACTTAAGCCAAAAAGCTTTCTGACCAAGATCATCTGCTCTATAGTATCTTGACCAACAAGACCAAAATGTTAAACTTAGTTTAAGTTTACTTCTGAAATATCCAACTTAAGCCAAAAACAAACTTTCAATACAACAATCCATTAACATTTTGACCTGAGCCAAATGGCAAATAGCCTACCATATATTACTTCAGAAGTATTAACCTCCGCAAGTGCACTACCCTCAGGACCCAGCAACCACAAATGAACAGTTGGAGCACAAAGTGGAACACTAAGGCAACTTAATCTCTGAAACATATATTAAAATATAAGCAGAGTAACATCTTAACTCATTTATTCTTGTACTAATCTAATAGCTTAGAGCCCAAAGCTTTTAACTTACCAAGTACAATACTTACTAGCAGAGCAGCAAAATTGAAAATATGACAGTTGAAATATCAATACAATGCAATGAAAAACTTTCATCCATTTATACAAGGTAGCAACTCTCACACTCAGGTTGCAAACTATTCTGGAGTTCTATTGCTATTTTGTATGAAGCATACAATTATCAGTTCCTATTTGTTCACCCTCAAAACCTATGATCACAAAAGAGCAAAAAGACTGAAGATGAAACTAGAAAGATAATACATTCTACTTTGCAAAACAAAATAAACATTTATCCTCGACATTCCTAATTCTTTTGTGCATTTACTTTTCAAAATTCTACTCTACAAATGGCTCGTTATGCATGACTGCTATGACCAGATTACTTCTTACGGTAAAATCCAACAGGAAAATGCCAGGAAAAATAATATCATCTTAACAGTATAATGATTTCAACAGTCCGATGTGCAATATTAATCAACATATCTGTGAAAATGCAATGAAGTTAACAAGAGAAAAAATATAACGTCATTTAAGAACAAATTAAAGCAAGAATGAGAACGAGAATTCAGGCAAAAATTAGAATTTGTGCAAAAGATTAAAAAAATATCCATCACCAGAGTAGAAAAAGTGTGCATACCTTGTAGAAGAGCAAGCTGAAAAAGGAATGTGATACTTGAAACAGTAGACACACTGCAAAAGTAACCATCAGACAAACAAATGCTTCAGCTGAAATTGATCAAACAGATTCAAATGCAGCTCAAGCAATAATTTGAACATAAATTGACATATATATATTTTCATTTCCAACTCAAGTCAGAGTATCTTAGCTTAACTTCAGTTTTACTATAGTACAGGATAAACAAGAAAGGAAAAGCAGCAGCTCCCCTTCCCTTTTTCTCACTTCTGTTTTCTTTTTTTCTTTATTCATCAGTACAGTGATGGATTATTGGTTACTGTCTTTCCTGCTTTGACAAATAAAATGGTGATATTGATAAGGTCTTGACAAACGATAGCAATGTTACTTATTACCAAGCAATGAAAAAACCAGTTCAATTGCTAAGCAGTTGAGGTAACATAACAACGCAAAAATCAATCATCAAACGCATACCAAGTAAAATGTTCTACAAAGAACTTGTCGACAACAAAATTAAAATAAGGAATAACATACCAACCAAAATTTGAATATAAGAGTGAAACTCAAAGGTAAAATATTCATGGAAGAATTTGACAAGTCAATATAAAAGAGGAAACTGAAATTGAAAACAATCCCAGCTATAAATTCACCCAAATGCACGTCAAACCCAGCTGCTGATACTTAGATCAGCAAACACACGCTGCAAAAAGACAAATTCGCCACAATCATAAAAGACAAACACGACGAAAAGTATTAAATGCAGCTGAAATTAGCAGTAGAACAACTAAATTTCCAAAATCATACAGCATTCACTACCAACGAGAACTCAAATAGATAACAGAAATCAGATACAAAAACGAGAGTTGATCTGCAAGTGTAGTGACAGAGAAAGCAAAGAAAAAGCAGTAAAAAACACAGAGCTGAAACTCACCGATCGTCGGCGGCGGCGGAAGGCGAATGAAGTGCCGCGATTTACGACGGAGAAATAAGAATTTCAGGCCATCTGTAGGTAGGAGCGAGGAATTATTGCGCGGATAGAGAACCCCTAGAGAGAGAGAGAGAATGTTTTTGGGGAAGAGGAAAGTGTGCGCAGGGAATGAGGGGTAGTATTTATGACAGGGAGAGAGTCTCCGACAGCTACACGCACAAAAGCACGCACTCGCACACTGACACCACATGCACTCTCCCTATGACCTTTGCTTTTTTCTTCCGCCACTCCCTAAATTGCTATTGCCAATCCTCTGTTACTTCTCGCTTAAATAATTTTCGTTCATCATGTTTGGTTATTTTCTCCGTGGATAGGAAATAGGGCACATTAATTGGGCTTATTTATTTAATAAAAAAAACAAAAAAACATAATTTTAAATTTATTAATAATTTTTATGTTTTTCAACATTTTCTTAAAAAGCCGAGATGTCATACACAACTTTCCTTTTTTTAAATTTAAAATTTATATTTATTAATCGTTATAATTATTAGTTAGTAATTATAGATTCAAATATTTTACTCATTCTAATCAATAATAAATTTTAAAATGTATTGATTGAAAAAATGAAATCAAGAGTTACAAATATTATGCATATGTTAATGACCGTCCGTCCCATAATTGCGCTAGTGGTGTTAGTGTTGAGGTACTTTTGTTTCCTCATTCACATTCTGTGTTGATTCATTTTGTTGAGTATCATCATCACTGGCATATATACAACCGACTTGATGATGTTGTAAAATTGGGCTCCACATAATCACGATATGCACTAAATAATAGAAATATGATTAGTGAGATGTTATATTTTGGTGTGTAAGGTTGATTAATACCCACGACAATATCAAAATCAATATGTGCAGAATAAGCTTCCGCATAACCTAGCATGTGTGAAGCTAATTGAAATCAATCATCTTATTGTGACGGTTGAACCACGTAGCAATCTTGATGTGAATGTTGAGATATATACAGTAGAAGGACCATCTATATGCACTCCAATATTATCATGTTCAACTGATACATTCGGATACAACTTCTCCTTTGTTTGTGGGGGTGTGCCCAGGACATTCTCGTTTGACGTTGCATTTTGTTATGATTGTGTGATCATCTCATAAATATTTTGAGTTGCGGCCTCGAACTGATCCACCAATTGGTTGAACCCTTCGATATCATGTGGTCTAGGACGACCACTTAATCGAAGGGATGTATCTATTCAGCCTGAAGTATGTAGAAAATAGTGAATTTTAATATAAAAGAAACGTGTTTAAAATAAAGTATGTTTTAGTATATAACGTATCACAAATTGCAACATGGGTGCTTCTCTAGATTGATACCCACTTTCTATTCGCCTATGAGTAAATGATGATATGAAATAACGCATTATATTATTGTACCACTCCCAATATCAATGTTCTGTATGTCTACCGTTAGAAATGGGTGATCGATGCACAATGGTATTATATAGTCTCTATCATTTATTAACATATTGTGTATGTTATAGTACCAGTTTGTGTCTATATACACTTTATATGAGAATTGATGCAGACTCATACCGGAACATCTGTCATTTCCAAAATATTTTGCTTCATTTCAAATTGACGAAGAACTTGTTTGGGATCATACATTTCCACAATATAATAGAAGATCAGAGGATATGTTGTTGCTGTTGGGACAGGTACAATCCGACTCCACATATGAAATAAAGCATATTATAGAAGGATCAGGCAATTCAACAAACTAAAAGACATGGTACAGTTTGAGAATGACCCGTAAAGTTGTTTATGGCACATGGGAGAGCTTAGCCTGAAAGTTACTAAGTTACATAGGAGCTCTCCGAAAATAGAATGAGGGAACGATTATTGAATAGGAGCACAAAACTTTCCTACAGTAAATGGTGTATATGTGATTAAATACGTCTTTTGGATGTTTAAACCATGTTTTGAAGGGTTCTAATTCCAAAGTCATCAGTATAGATAGAACCCATTTATATAAAAAGTATAAGCACTACATGCCTCAACAGCCACAAAATGATTGGTTTCAATCGCTTTCATATATATTAAGTCATACAAAAGCTTATTTCTCACATTTAGATCTTGACCTTGGCCTTGGCATTGATCAACTATATGCACCAAGATATAACATTTCATCAATTCCATTTTCATCATTTAGTGCATATCGCGATAATGTAGAGTACAGTTCTACATCTTCATCAAGTCGGTTGCACATTAATTCGGTGGTGATGATAATGATGAACAAAATAAGCCTATACAAAATGCGGGCAAAAAAATAAGAAGACCTCGGCGTCCACACCATATACTCAATTGTGGAACAGGCGAACATTTTTAATATTCGTATTTCGTTATAATATTTTGTAACAAATTGGTTGTAAGTATAATACAGTAAAACCTCTATAAATTAATAACGACCATAAAATTTTATTAATTTATCGATAAATTAATATTTTATTAATTAAAAGATATTAAATTCAACAAATTTAGTACATATGTATTGAAAATAAATGAATTCATATATGTTTCATTGATTATAATTCATTCATCAATCAGTTCTTTGTAACTAATTAACTATATTCATATATAATATCAATTCATTGTATACAATTAACTATTATATTCATAGACGCATGTATCAATTCATTGAAATTACTTAAATATACATGTTTACATTAATTTGTTGCACTTAATGACTTAAATAACTATTATAGCCAATTAAATATATTCATGCATGATGAATGAAACATATACTACATAAATCTCAATATGAAAATAAAATAATTCATATCATCCAACTATGTCTTCTCATCTAAAAGACATTGCAAAATCATCCATGAATGATCAAATGCGTAAAGCATTACAAACTTCATATTTTAGCAAATTACCATAATATTTATAATTGTACTATTCATGAATTATCAATTTAGAGTTTTAATGGGACCTAATATTTATAAAGGAATTTTCTGAAAAATTATTATCTTATTATCTTATCGAATTTGATGATTTTTTTACAAAGGTCCAAGTCGGAACTGAAAGATTTTATTATTTTAGAGAGTTTATTAATTTATAAAGTATTAATTTATAGAGATTTTACTGTATTTAAATTATAATTAATAATTTTAATATAATATATATTTTTAAAAAAATGGGATCGTGGATTTATCCACCACTGGACGTGAATTTTTTGTTATTATAGTATTTAAAAAAATATTATTTATGTACTTTTTTATAATAAATAAATAATTCAACCACGTCCAACTGGCAAGACATGTCAAGTGGTTGACTTTTGACGAAAACTATGATCATGTTTTTGTCCTGACGAAACAAAAATATAATTATAACATTACTCGTCGTCGAAGAAAGAACAACGAATTGATTGTATGTCACGCAAAAACTGTTGCTTTTCAAAATCATCAGTTGAATTCTCTATCAACTCTACAGCCAAAACCATAACTATAGGTTTCTGCTGCTAATCTTCTCACTGCCTTTCCCTCAATTCTGGGCCGTTTCGATCATAATTACTCTCTCAAATCCCGTCAACTATCAGTCATCTGCTCAGTCAATCTACCCCTCACAGAACCCATTCTTTTCTCCCAAAGTTGATCAAGAATTGGTATATTTGCCTTGCAATTAGTTTTCCAACGATCAAGGAGAAAGCCTAGTTCAAGAACTGCCTTTAATTTCAGTTTTCGATGGAATCCAATCCGATTCCCATCTTTTCCACCTTCACTTCCCCGTTTGAGGGCTCTCCCAAGATGAGTGATTCAAGTTCTTCGACAAGAAAACCACTGAGTTTGTGGCCTGGGATGTACCATTCACCAGTGACACATGCTCTCTGGGAAACAAGGTCTAAAATCTTTGAAAGGCTTCTTGATCCCCCACTTGATGCACCCCCACAAAGTGAATTGCTCACAAGAACCCCTTCCCAGAGCAGAATGACTATTCTCTACAACTTCTCTACTGATTACATACTGAGAGAGCAGTATAGGGATCCTTGGAATGAGGTCAGAATTGGGAAGTTGCTTGAAGATCTTGATGCTCTGGCTGGTACCATTTCGGTCAAGGTACAATGGACAACTCTTGGTTGGTGTGTTTAGCATGAAATTCTTGGAGATGATGTTCTATCTCTGCATTCATTTCTCTCTGTCAGCTTTCGGCAATAGTATTTGTGGGTGTCTGTATGTTTGTTTATGCATATATGCAGATGATGTTTTGGGTTAATGCATTGCTTTTTTGCCATGTTTGAATAGTTTGAATGGAAGGTCCGATTCTTTGCAGTTTTGCTGGGAAAGTTGTATTTACAGCAAGTATGATTTAGTGTTTTTGACAAACTGATCATGATGTCAAGTGCTCTGTGTAATCAAAGCATAGACCCATCTCAAACTGCATTTTTGACCGGCAATCAATGATGTGAAGTCTCATTTTGTGTCGATTTCCATTGCACTTGATAGAAGTTCTTAGATATTCAAGTTTTAGTTGCCTATTATGGTGATAGGAGTTGTTGCTATGAAATGCAAATGGTATTCACGGATTGCTGGATGTTGGCAGTATATTATTTTCTTTACAGCCTTTCTTTCTCCCATGTCTATTAGCACTGTTCAGATGAAGATAGCACAACTAGGCCACTCCTTCTGGTGACTGCTTCTGTTGACAGAATGGTGCTGAAGAAGCCCATCAGTGTCGATGTTGATCTGCAAATATCTGGTGCTGTTACTTGGGTTGGCCGGTCTTCTATTGAGATTCAGCTTAATGTCACTCAGCCTGCTACTGGTACTCTTCCTATTACCAATACCATGACCCTGCTTGAAGTTACTTTAAGGTTTCACTGATGCTCTTGTTTACAACTTAGAACCCTCCCACCCACAAAAGGAGTAGGAATAAAACCCTCCTAATGTATGTTGTCGGCTGATTTGGGCATGTAAGGTTCTATGGTAAAAGCTTTTGTTCGACTCTGGAGTCATCCGATTCCATTTTATCCTTAATTTAAAAAAATTAAAAGTATAATCAAATGGTAAGTTTATTAAATGGTCCATTCTGTCCTTGGATGTATAGTTGGAGTGTGACGAGTGTCTTTCTGGGGCCAATACTTGGAGGATTTTTTCAGGAGAATATTTACATCTTTAAGACGAACAAACGGAATGTACATCATCTATGCTTTTATTTCTTTATTTACGTTCATGTTTATCAAGTGTGCACATAATTAATAGTACATTCTTATGGTATATGCTCAATTAATTATGATGTGATTTCTGCTTGCATAATGCTAAAACGTGTCGTGTAAAGTCTCTGTAGTTGTAAGGGTTTGGTTGTAATGCCCTTCCCACTAGGAGTGTCCTTGCGATGTTTGGAAATGGTGATAAATGTGTATGTAAGGCTTATAATGTTAAAAGATATTTCACGGAACTGAATGAATTAGTTCCTGCTGCTATCACTATATTAAATGCATTACTTAGAAACAATCTTACAAAATGCCGTAGCATGAGTATCATTACGTTTAATGTCAAAAACTTATACACTAGAATGATTTCATCAGCATCATCACTTGTACAGCACTCTTGAGCATTGCTCGTCTTTCATGTCTTCTAGGTCTTGACATCTTCAACTCTTTCATCATTGTATATCATACGCAAGTAGTTAGAAACGTGTAACGTAAACAAAGCATTTCCAAAGGCAGTTTAGATGTAATTTTGAATGTTCAATGGGAAGAAGTATAATGTAGCTATGTCAGAGAGGGTATAGGTGAAACTAGCCTTTATATAACCTATATGCTAGATTCAGGGCTTATTAATCTTCATGCAGCAATTCCTTAGTTTGCAATTGTAACTCATGAGGAATCTTTCTCTTGCACCTTTTCTCCTAATCTTTAGTTTCTAATGCGGAGAAGCCTTCCTTCACAGGGACAGCTGAAGCCACTGATTCGGTTGCACTAACTGCCAACTTCATTTTTGTGGCTCGCGACTACAAGACAGGCAAAGCTGCTCAGGTGAATCGGCTGGCTCCTGAGACAGAAAGTGAAAAGCTACTCTATGAAGCAGCAGAAACACAGTATAAACTGAGAAAAATGAAGATTAGAGATGAGCATAAGGTGATTGAGATTGAGAATGGAGGGATTAATAGATTTGAAGCATTACTGGCTGAGGGACGGATCTTCTGTGACATGCCAGCACTCGCAGATAGAGACAGCATTCTTCTCAAAGACACTCGCCTTGAGAACTCCTTAATTTGTCAGCCACAGCAAAGAAACATTCATGGTCGGATCTTTGGAGGGTTTCTGATGCACAGAGCTTTTGAATTAGCTTTTTCAACAGCTTACACTTTTGCAGGCATGATGCCATCATTTCTGGAAGTTGATCATGTTGATTTCCTCAGACCAGTAAACTTCTCCTAGTGAACTCCATTTTGTTTTTACTTTCATCTTCCCAAGTTTCGTGGAGTCATTATGTGGCTATCTTTTATTGGTAATGCAGGTGGATGTTGGAGATTTCTTGCGATTCAAATCATGTGTGTTGTATACAGAACGTGAGAATTCAGATCAGCCGTTAATCAATGTAGAAGTTGTTGCTCATGTTACGAGGCCTGAATTCAGGTCTACTGAGGTATGCATGCTCTCTTCAGCAAACGAGCTTGACTTGCAGTAAATAATCTTTGTTGAATATCATTGAGCTTTTTTACTAACCCTTGGTCGATGAATTCACTGAGGCATGCAAAAAAAGACACTGAAACAGTTCCGCTACTCTTTTCTGCTTGGTCAAGAAGCAAAAAATTGTTGATTGAGATGCACTGCCTTACTATGTTTCTAACTAACGTGGAGTTAAATGTCTGTTAATTTCTCTGGCAGGTGTCAAATAGGTTTTACTTCACCTTCACTGTTCGGCCTGAGGCAAAGGCAAAGAATGCTGGCCAAAGGATCAGAAAGGTGGTTCCAGCAACGGAGGAGGAAGCACACAGAATTGTTGAGCGCATGGACGCTGATTCTTGGCAATCGATCATGCACGTTAACCACTGAACTTCACACTAGGCACTTTGCCGCATCTTATAGTGTTCTTGCTGTAATACTCGTAGGAATTTTAGTCCTTGCATATCTAACCAGTGGAAAACTCGAATACGAGCAACTAATCTTAATAAATTCTTGTATGTAAAAGTAATGAGAAACATCTTATGAAATCTGACTATATGTTGTTCCTGCTTATGAATTAGTGACTAAATTTATCAGCATTATTGCATGTTATTATACTGAGGAAATTGCTTACTCCATTTCATTCAGTTTTCATACTACGGCTGCACTCTGCAGATTATTTTGTATCTTATTCTACTTATTCTACAGAGCTTCAGAGGGTAGTAAGTGAAATTCCAAGAGGTTATTTTCCAGAGAAATGTAAATTATATCTCAACTAACTAGATAAGTAACTGAAATAAGATGAAGCAGGAAAGGACGATGACATGTAAAAATTAATGAAAGGGTTGAGAATTGGTAACCTCGAATCATGCTTATTTACAGCAAGATTTCCAAAACCAAAATGCTTTACAGGAGAAATACAGAAAAGAATACCACCCTGTCAATAT
The DNA here is from genome assembly GCF_000512975.1 of Sesamum indicum. Taxonomy (NCBI): domain Eukaryota; kingdom Viridiplantae; phylum Streptophyta; class Magnoliopsida; order Lamiales; family Pedaliaceae; genus Sesamum; species Sesamum indicum. The sequence continues at coordinate 5,137,575 of NC_026150.1, forward strand.
GAGTCCCTGTTGCATCAAAAGATTTTTCTTTGTATACATCTATAAGACCTGAAGGTTACAAAATCTTGTACATTCAATCTATATAATAAATACAAAATGTTACAATGAAAATGCTTTTACCTAAAAAGTGGGCAGGCACTATCCCAGGAAGCTCCTGCTGACCGCATTGTAAATGGACACTTTTCAATTTTCATTGTCAGAGACACCTGAGAAAATGCGACCTCATGTGAGAGCTAAATGTTAAGAACTCTCCTCATCAGAGGAAGTGTGTTGCCGTTCATTGTGAAACCCCCCTGAAACTTGCTGTAGCAATGGGTTAACTGGAACTGGAAATTTGTGGGCATAACTGACTGTGGTTCTTTCATTTATCATCCCAACTTCCTTGCAGACCCGATCTAAAATTGTCAAAAAGTCTCTCACGATCATGAAGATTCTGAAAGGATGAGCCTCTTCCTTGGCTGAGTTTCCATGAAAATATTCAGTTATTTCCTTCACCAGAGACAGAGCAACACTTTCTTGGGCTTGGATCCTAATAATTTCCTCCTCAGCCTTTTTCATGAAGCTGTTCATAGAGTCAGAAAACTTATTGGTGTTGCTTTCCTCCATCGAAATTGGTTTGTTTAATCTTATAACCTCTCCTATATTTGCAATTCCTTTTGAAAGCTTGGATACGTCGCAGCTAAGCACTTCTGCATCCATAGCAGCAGCTTTCTTTACATTTGATAACTCGGAACTGAGACCCGAAACGACTTGGAGACCCAGCTTTCTGCATTTGGCATCATCATTTATGGCAGAGGTCTCAGTTGCGCTCCCACCATAAAGACGAGCACCTTCGCTTCTAATTATTTCCTGAACAACAAAATGTAGAAGTGTTGTTTTCCCATCAGCTCCCTTGACATCAACAAGCTTGAGGAGTGTATCAAGTTTGAAGGCATGTGCGTCACCCCGGTTTGTTCCCACATTCATGCGGTTTCCAGTCTTCAGTACTGCTTCCAGAAGTTTGAGAAACATCCTGCTAGTCCTCAATTCTTCACAAGCTGCCTGTAGCACCAAAAATCTCTAAGTTGGCTTCATCGAGCAATACATATAAGTATAAATGAAGTTTCTACCCATTGTTCAGTTTCCTTCTTTTCTGGTTATGAAGTTTATAGATTTATAGACCAAATTGGATAACTTTGGGTTTAACACTTAAGTGGGCGCTACTTTAGCATATCACATCTTAACAAAGTAGACATTATAAGCAATCAGATACTGACAACAAACAACTCAGCCCATCTAAGGCAGAATCACATATTAATTAATAATGTAATGATTCATTCACAGTTGTAAAGAAAGTTCTTTTAATCCATGAGAACAAGAAAGTATGAAGTGAATAGAGACCTAATATTTTGGTATTGACAGGACTACCATACAAGCAAACAGATGAACACATATTTAAAAGGTCCCAAGCGGTCTCCACTGGATCCATTAGTTCAGTGTAGCTATGTTTGGTAATGATATTTCGTCAATCCCATTACAACTCAACAGTTCAAGTTTCTAGGCATCAACACAATAAAGATTCCAGACTAAACCTGAAAGTGGATATTTAAATGAAATAGTACCTCAAGAGTTGCAAAGGACTTTTTGAGGTACTCAACCTCAGAGTCAAAATTGGACACGTATAACATTGCATCTACTCTTTTGAATGCGTTGGGTATATCAAGAACGGCCTTCAAAAATCTTTCTGCAGCCCCAAGCTTAGTTGGAGAAGCATCTTTATATTCTTTTAACTTACGCTCTTCTTCCTTAGTTGGTGCCATCTTCAATAAGCTCTCAAGAAGCTCAGTACCAAGCATATCTGTATTGCCTGATTCCAAAGGTAAAATGAAATAAGGCACATGTGTACAGGGAACTGAAATCATAACCATAAAATTTCTGAAATATTGTTGCCTTGTTACCCTGATTTGAACGTGCCAATTTCTTGAAAGAGATCTTACGGCAAAAATGAACGAATAAGCTACTTCTCAAAGTTATAGCTAGTCAGAGAAACTAAATATGCATATCTGAGTGCATTTTGACCACCAGGAGTATGATTTATTGAAAGGATGTCACGCACTCCAAAGCTTACAAGAATTGAGGTCACTGAAATACAACAAACTTTAAAGCGGAGAGCATGAGAGGTCAACAGAACTCAAAGTAAAACAACAGGGGGGAGAGAGAAAGAGGGGCGGAAGACATATATATTGCCCTTACTATCACATAGAAATGTATAATTTCACACAGCAATGTTCTCAACAATTTCGGTCTTTCCAAACAAGAAAAAACCCAGACATAATTATATTTAAGTTTTTATGTTAAAGACATCGAACCCAGCAATACGGTAGACTACAACCAACACAAACACATCAAGTGCATAGGTGTCTTCCACAATAAGCTAATCACTAAAAAAGATCCACATAATCTTGGAATCCTAGAACCATAAAAGATGCTTAAAAATACCTTCCAGAAGACCTTCGCAAACTTCCTCTACAGTGACATTGAGTGCCCTCAACAGAATTGCGATATTCTGTGCCTTCTTGGGATCAAGAACCCTATTACCATTGTCTTGGCCGGGAGGGGGAAGAACCTGCCACCTATTTGTTTCCTTTGGCGTTGGTTTTGGAGTATTCACAACAAACAATGTCTCAATCATCTCCTCATTCAATCTGCACACAGTTCAACCGGCAAATAGGCTATTAATCAAACTACATTCAACCAACAGTTACACATATTAATACAACTAAACTAACAAAATGAGAACACAATTTAACTCCAGAAATGACCATATCCATAATAAGAAGTAGAGAGAATCATACTTAAAAGAGCTGCATTTGAGTTGATCCCACACCATTTCCCGATCAGAGCTTGCCCTTACTTTATCCCAATGCAATGGCTTTAATTTTGGTTTAGGAGTAGCTTCCTCATTCCGCTCCACGCCCTCACTTGAGTGTTCTGTTTCTTTAATTGTAGATCTTTCATCCTCATCGTTCTCCCCAACTCCTGAATCTTTTGGGGGCAACTCAAATGGAGAAATCACCGTGGGGGTCCTGATAGAGATCGGTCTCAAGGGCGTAACCGATCCGGGTGGCTGGGAAATGGGCTTTTTGGCAGGAGGGGTTGGAGTTCTAGGACTATCCCATACTTTACTCAGTGGTGGTGGCGGAGGCGGAGGCGCCGGTGGAACAGAAACTGGTGGTCGAGAGGGAGCGGAAAGTGGTGGTGGTGGCGGTGGTGGGGATTCCTGACGATTCGAGGGAGGAGGTGATGGCGGTTTCAGAATAGAACTGGCATTATGCTGTGCACGGCTGCCAAACCTCACTGGAGAGTCCACACTCCGATCTGATATATTCGAAATCCGTGGCGACGACTCTTCGCTTCTCCTAGAGTATCTATCCGGCGACGATGAACTTGGTGGTGACGGTGATGCAGACTCCTTACACATCGATCCTCGAGGGGGAGGGGAGGTCGGCATTTCCCGATGCAACAGCCCAATGGTCTGAATCTCGATTAAGTCAGGCGACTTGGGCATTGAATTCCTCGGGCTCAAACTATTTGCTGGGGACAGACTCAAGGAAATGGACCTCACCGGAGACCCGGAACCCGATCCAGAAACCGAAGAAGAGTAGGTAGAGGAAGAATTTGAAGTAGACCCATTAAAATTCTCCACTTCTATGGCGGCAAATGCCCTTCTAGAAGCTGATCCAGTGCCAATAGAACTCTCCCTGCCGTTTAACGAGCCTTTGGGAGAGAAAAACTCTTCATCTTCATCATCTTTACTGGATGCAACATCAGCATTATTTCGATAATTCCGCCGGAAACTCTGTTGCGTGTTCAACGGAGGCAACGGGCGGAGCTCCGGCGAGTCCATTTTCCGCGAATTAGAAGCATTGATATCATTCACCGTGCTACTGCCTCCATTACCGGCAATGCCGCCTCCAGCGGCATGTGAATTCACCAAAGTACCCAGGTATAAGAACTCTGAGCTGGTCTGTGAAGGTCTCTGAAGCTTCGGAAGGTGATGGTTACTTGGAGCGTGGTGGCTTGTAGTCGCGGTGCTGTTGCTATCGGATCTTTGGGTTTTCGAGTGGTCGAAGGATGATGATCTTTGGTTTCTGTTGCGCCTGCGAAGGTGGAGGAAGACTGCAACGGCGACGATGGCGACGGCGACGACTACAGCAGCAACAGCGGCTCCGATGAGCTTGGAGGAGGCGGATTTGGATTTGGAGGAGTTGTGAACGTCGAGGGTGGTGATGTTGGCAGGGAAGGAAGCTAAGGAGGCGGGGGAAGGGGGCGGCGGGGGGGAGGGGTAAGATGGGAAGAAGGGGGTGTTGTTAGATGAAGAAGAAGAAGAGAAGGGATATTTGGGCGTGGATGGGGGAGAGGGGATAGGGGGTTGGGATGGGGGGACGGAATCCTCGGGGAAGAAGGGTTGGTGGAGAATGCGGCGGTTCTGGAGGGGGGCGGCAGATAAGGGGCTGAGCATCAAGGATAAAAGGAGGAGGAAGAAGGTGGTGGTGGAGGGCGGCATTCTTGGTATAGTCTCACACTCTGCGTGCTTGACAGAGAGAGAGAGGGAGAGTAAATGCAAGAATTAGGTGTGAACAACTGAAGGTGTCGGAGACGGTATTCACATTTCACAGAGAGAGAGAGAGAGAGAGAGAGAGAGAGAGAGAGAAATCTACATGGGGAGAGGTGGAGGAGGAGGAAAATGGAGAATAGGAGAGAGAGTGGAAAGGAGAAGAGAGAGAGAGAGAGTAGAGTTGGTTTTTATTACAGTAATAGTAAAGAGTGTGATTATTAGTATTAATTAATTATGATTAGAAGTGGATTATTGTTGCTTCTTACATTGCATGAATGCATACAGCTAAGATTCTGTTCTGCTGCTGCTGGTGCTGGTGGACCCCCTTCATGCTGTTTCTTTCTTTCCCTCATTTCCCTTTCTTTTCTTTTCTTTTCTTTTTTTTTTTTCTCTCAATGAAATCAGCAAAAAGTAGGCTTTGACTGGTAATTTTTAACTTTGAGGTAATTACACTCAAACCCACAGGTTTTCCTGTATTTGTGAAACCACTCCTTATTTTACGAGAATTACATAACCAACCCAAGAATACAAACGGAATTGCGTCTCCACTATGTGTAATGGCCGATATCCTTGTAACTGATCTATTATCGCCAAGTCTATCTGCATATGAATCAATACAAGGATTAGGTCGTACTTTTAGTTCCATCAAATGCTTTTGTAAGATTCGAATCCACATTATGAGTATCACTACATTGAATTTTAACCACTAAATCACAATCATTAATGGTGGAGAACAGATAGATTCTTGATGAGGATCGATTAGGACTGTTTCTAGTCTAGTTCTACTGAAATTCTTCACCGTAAGCCTATAAATATGTGGGCTAAACTCATTATTCAATACATTTTATCATTAAAAGAATATTTTTTTAATTTGATAACTTTACTTAATATTTCGATGAAGGCGTTGCGTCATCAATTGTCTAGAAGATTATATGTGGTAGAATAAAGTTATTGTACAATTTGCACTAATCAAAATCAAATACAAGTACGGCGGAACATGTTGTGCAAGAAACGCCCCTGTGGGCATCTATTTAACAAATACGGATATAATTTAGTCGAATTTGAGCTAAATTTATTAAAATACTAAGATTAAAACTCGAATTTATTTTCACAAACCCTTGAACTCTTTAAATTTGAAATTTTGAACTCAAACTCAAACTTATTTTCAAAATATTCAATTCAAGTTTGGATCATTTGTGGTCAAATCTATTCATGCTTGAGTAATTTTTGTGATTTATAATTATTATATTGTGAATATTATTTGTATTTGGTAACAATATTCTCATGACATATAAAAACATAATCATATTCATTATGATAAATTGATGTGTAGCTTGTTTATGCCTGCTGAAAAACAATAAAATATATGAATTGTTAAATTATAACATTATTACGCTTGTAATAAATTATATTTCTCTTTTAAAAAAATTATATTTGCACCCACTTTGAAAATTCTGTGTTTACAACTGTATCCATTTGATTAGGTTTTGAAATAAATATATCAACTTCTACTTTACGGCTCATTCAACAATACATATAAATTACAAACAATATGACTAGTTTTTTGATTCACCAATGACTGTTTTTTACACAATAATAAAAATTTTAAAATAATATATTATTACAATCACACCTGACTTTATATATATATGTGTGTGTGTGTTACATTATCCTTTATAAATATTAAATATTATTAAGATATTTTTGTCACGAAATTATACAGAATGCTAAATGAGAGTCAAAATTGTAAGTTTATATAATTTTCTGATTGATTTCAGCATTTTCAGTCCAATTAAACTCAAACAAAAAAAGTACAGTGGCAAACACAGAATGCTCCGAAGGGGTACTAGTGTAATTTAAAACAAAAATAGATCAAAAATGGAATTTTGTATTTCCGAGGGGTTTTATTGTAATTTATCCTAAATTATATAACAATAAAAAAATCGGCGCAAAATAGGTGGACAAGTTTCCTCGAAAATCTCTCTTACAACCCAACAAAGATATCTTGCACTTATGAGCATTAAAATCGATTCAAAACTAAGATTATTATGAAGAAATGAAGTCAAAGTGTTCATTTTTAACTTCTTACTCCAAAAAAATGTGTCTGAATTTGGATTGAACTAAGGATGTCTCCTTGCTCCGATTTTAAGTTCAAATTTATTTTAGTTCAGCTGCGTTCACAAACGTTCGTAAGAACAATATTAGATAAGTTTTGATTATAATCCTTAAATATTTAGATTAGAAAGGTCGAACGGGATAGAAAACGAGAGTGCAAACAAAACAGTAAAAATTATAAGTTACGTCACTGAATTGTATATTTATATGCTTTGTCAAGCTGTACGATTCATCATGAATCGTTAATCCAGATTTTGAAAATCAAGTATATCATCAAATTTTAGTTGGGTCGGGATCGAATAAAAAAGATGCAGAACGTGAAGTACACGAATCCAGGGCCATTTAAGCCGTCGAGATTATCTTTGATGACTTATTGGTCATTTCCAAGTTCCCGATTATAGTCCACACATCACCGACGATGTCTCAATCTAATAGTTAAGGTTGATGTCCTATGAATAAGTTTGAAGTTATGGGTTCGAGTCCCACTAAACGTGTGGGTATTTATTCCACTTAATATGAATTTATTGATAATTAATGTATTATTTAATTTATCAAATTTTTTTTAGGAAATCAATATTTATTGATATATTGTGTTAATTGTATTGCTAGATATAATGGGAAGCTTTTTCATGCCATAACTTTTTTCTTGAATGATTGAGTATTTATTTAGTGTGCAGATTGTGGATGGGCACGTGACTCTATATACATCACGTGCTACAAAAATCATTTGAGTATTTTTTGAACATGTGATCAGTTCTTTTTCTTATATTTAATTTTTTATATAAATGATAACTATATAATTACATTAATATTTCATCGAGCAATATTATGATATAATTATGAGTAGAAATTAAATTGCGATTCAATTATTTAATTTATTCCGGAGTCTCAATATGATAAATTAGATCAAATTTAATTTATTATATATCAAATAAAGCAATAATTTATAGATGATCTAATTTATGTCTTTTGAAATATTATACATACATTCATCAGAAATATCGACATAATTTACACAAATTATTCTTACTTTTTAAAAAATTACACATGCATCCCTATAAAACGTTAATATTATTATATAAACCATTCCTATTTTTAGACTGGTAATGGTGAATTTTATAATTATTTAAAATATAGAGATGATTTGTGTAAATGGATTGAAAGTTAAGGATATAAATGTAATTATTGTGATATAAAATATAGATGGAGTATGTTTTATGAAATGATAATGGGAAATGGGGTGGAAATTGTGAAGTTGAGTAGTTGTTGAAAGAAAAGCACGAGAATGGGTATGGGCAGTGGAGAGTCAATAATGTGCGCCAATAAGATTAGCGACAATTGCGGCATTAGATGTTGAGCTGCCAGTTCAGCGACTTTTGTTCTTTGTTATACTTCACAATACATTGCACCTCTTGATACATTTGGAGTGTTGGAGGTCAAGTGGTAGTAAAAGTTAGGAATTATTTAAAATAAAAGTGAATTATGAAAAAAAATTGAAGTTCGATGTTTGAAAAAGTGATTTAATATTTATAAATTTATCGATGGAAAAAATATAATTTTGGTCCGCTGATATATGGGTGGTGGCAGTTTCAGTTTAAACTAACTCGAAATTTGCAATAAGGGCTGTAATTTATGAAAATCGACAGTTTCGGTCTAACAAACCCTAATTTAGCCGGAAAGTTTAAAAATCACCAATTTCTAGATGTCGCGTGCCGATCATGTGACAAATTCCGCCAAATTAATTGTCATTTTTCATAAATTACAATCCTTTTATTGCAAATTTCAAATTAACATGGACTGAAACTGCCACCACCCCTATATCAGAATATCAAAATTACATTTTTCCCATTATCAATGATTAGGTGCAGAAATTGGCAGAGAGTTGTTTATAACTTTTATTTTAAATCACTTTAATTTAAATATCTCAATAACAATAGAAAATATATATATATATATAAACATTCTTTTCTATTTATTTTTGATAATAAATTAAAAAATATTTATTTTAAGCTGTTACAAACACCGTACTACTCAGTTAATTAAGACATGTGGTAAACATGAAAAATTAGGTTTGTGATAGAAAATAAGGATGTCTGAACTCAACATGGTACAACTCTTTGAGGATATGTTAAGAGTTGGAATCTTGTGCCTTTGTTATGTTGCTAAACATATATAAACCAACTTTTAGATCTAAGATAAATGTATTTAAATAATTAATAAAAGATAATTATTCATAAAAAACGTCAACATTATTTATACAAATTATTCCTAATTTTTAAAAAATTGCACATACACCGCCCCAGATACGTCAACAACATTACACAAACTATCTTTACTTTCTGACTATCAGGAGTAGTTTCTGTAATTACACAAAAGATAAGAGTGGGTGTAAATACAATTATTTTGATAAAACATGTAATTAGTGATTATGCATCTTAACATTAAACTCCCTAACTTCACTACTGGTGAAGTTAGTGGTGTTAGCAGATGATTTCTACATTTATTAAAAAAAATGTATTATTCTTCTTGTTGAGACATAGACTTACGTATGCAGTCACCCTACATACTATACAACAGAGATTTTTAATAGTCGAAGAAAGGTGTTCTTATCGGTGGAGTTTTGAACTCTGTAACTTGTACATAGTGTATTAGAGTCACATGAAGGTGTCGGACTTTTATAAATCAAGAATAATATTGTCAGATCAGTAAGAATACTTTACTGTAGTGGGTTTGAATCCCTTTAAAAAAGAGAGTAAGATATCCGCAACTCAATCTAAAAAAATTATTTGAATTTTTAACAATAATTTGAATTATTTACTGCAACGAATATTTCTTTCGTTTCTCTTCAATCCCTTCAACCTCGATCCACTTTACAATAGGAAAAAAATTGTATTTTTCGTTCATAATTATGCTTTACACATTTTTAGTTCTATTGCGTATGGAATTATCGAAAATAGTCTCATAATTATAAGAATTCTTATTTTCAATTCTCCTACCAACTTTCATTCAAAAAATTAACCAAAAAAAAAAAATATGTGGCCGTTACCCATCAATTTTCAAATGAAACCCGGCAGAATGACTGAAAAATAGATATTTTTTACAAATTATTAAGTTATTATTATGAATCCGAGAATATGTTACGTTAAAGTTATAAGACTAAAAATTATAATTTTTTATTTATAATATAAAGCAATTATAGACAAAATTCGTGTCTATTATTGATGTAGGTACTCATGTCTTAATGCTCGATCGATCGATCGGTTTATACAACATATGGCATTTGATGTTGTAGAAAAAATCCGCAATTACTACATATATTCTTCGACTTTATTTGTTGTTTTAATATGAAAATTATATATATATATATATATATAAACTTATTTTGGGCCTATACATGTAAATATCATTGTAATTATATTGTTGTCGGGACGATTATAAATTTTCTTTTAGGATACAATAAAGTTAACATTCGAAGCTTACAAATAAAAATTTGAAACCCTTATTTTGGGGAAAGACGAGGAATTTATTGGAGTATTAGTTAATTAAAAAATGATGATTAATTATGACACACGGAATTATTTTTTTTATAAAATAATATATTTCATCTTTTTAGGCTAATTATCGTGATCGTGTAATATTTGGGACCGAGCTATATATACTAGGGTTATTATTATACACATGCATGGAAAAAGGTTTGTGCGTGTTAATGTTTATCGTTGCTCTGTGGTCGTCAATTTACTTGAAAATAGATAAATAAATATAAAACAAAACGGGCAAAAAATTAGTCCGTAAATGCAAGTTAGATAAACTTAATACATATTTTCAAAATAAATATTAGAAAGTTCCAAAAGAAAAAAAAAATCTTTTACTACAATAAGATAGTCAGAATATATTGATAGCGATCAAATCATAAATAATCCTCTTAAAGACCATTTATACCTTTTAGAAGATGTTAATATGATCAAACACGAACAAGAATCATGTTTCTTTATTTCAAATCAGAACGCCATCTATGAATGCTAATGAAATATAGCTGGTCAGCTACACCTCGTCTGTTTCTACTCAATCAGACGTAAACGTCAGAGGATTTCAGTTGAAAACCACCGCAACGAGCCTAACGTGTCTTTAATTTCAAGTTGATCAATTACCCCCAAACTGAACTTGCCACAACCGGCTTCATATTGAATCTGTAGCAAGACCTTAACACATCAACTTAGACCTCAGTCCGAATCATCAATCAAGATGGCATTCTTAACTGTGTTTTTTTGTTGTAAAATTATATGATTACGTCAATATTTAACAAACTAGTAATAAATCAATTTAATTCATACATCAAAATAATTATGAGTGATGAGACAAATACCCACACATCTAATGATGAAATCTGAAGTTATGACGTCGGACTTGCTCATAAAATCTTAATATTAATTGTTTAAGCAGTAGATTAGGACAGGGCAGGTGAGGACATGTTAATTGTTGATAAGTGGTTATCAAATATGATTTCATTAGTGACAAGTTGAAAAGAGTTGGAGAGGAAGATTTGACCATCTGCCGAATATAGCAAAAACAATAATAATAAAAAGGGTGGGTGATGTGTAGGTGGTGGCACCGACACCTTCTGTTGCACAAACAAAACAAATAGATTAATAATGTTTTGTTTTATATTATTATTATTATTTAACGCGTCGTTTATGTATGTATATAATGAATTATTTTTTTTATATTTTAAAATATATTAAAAATAATATTATAAAATATATATAAATTAATACATTATATTAAAAATAAAAAAATATAAAATTTAAAAAGTTAAATAAATCAATTATTCTATTGGTCGAAAAGCATTTTTAATTTTATAAAAAATTAATTTAATTATTTGTAAGTGTGAAAGACCTTCTCTTTTTCATACACAGTACACATAACATAGTAATAATAGTAATAATGATAATAGTATGATGATGGTTGGATTCTTTCTTGGTACAGACACACACATTTATGTGTTCCCATCATCAATTAATTATTAATAAAATAAAAATACATTTTATACCCCTAAAGTATAATGTCCTTATCAATTATTCCTTAAATTAAAAAAAGAAATTCAATTACCCTCTATTCTTATGATTTTTCTTTAAATTAAATAAAAATTAAAGAAAATACCTTTGACTATTAGTAATATGATATATTTATTATAATGCCCTCTATAATTTAATATATCAATCGATTTTGACTTCAATTTTTACGCATTTATGATGTTAATAAATTAATATTGGATTAATTATATTAATTAGACCAATGTTAGTATTTGTAAATTAAAATATATTTAATAAATTTATGTCTGTACATTACATTAGATAATTCTAATGACAAAAATATTACAAGTGATCGTCGAGCCTATTGTTTTGACACCCAAACGTCAAGTAGGTAATTTGGGAGTTAGAGGTAATTCTTTTTCTGTCTTTCCATATAGTAACTCAATTTTACCCCTTTGCTTAACCTTAGGTTCAACACGTTAGGTTTGTCAATACCCTAAAATACCAGTACGCAAAATTTTAATATGCAAAAATGCATCTTTGTTTGTTAACTGAAAATTAGTGATTTTCTAAACGTTTACTGATTATCAATACAACTATTTATATACTCGAATTTAAAATAATTATTTTATACTTAATTAATTTATAAATATTGTAGTTCAATAATTTTTTTAAATTGATTGATATATTAAAGAATAGAGGGCATTCATGTGAATATATATCATATTATTAATAGTTAAGGGTATTTTTATTAATTTTTATTTAATTTAAAGGATTGCCCAAAAATAGGCAGTTAAATGAAAATTTATTTAATTTAAGGGGATATTTGATGAGGATAACATACTTCTGGGATGCAAAATATATTTAACCCTTATTAATATATTTCTCTCTATTCTCTCAATTTTAGTATTAATTAACTATTTTTATTTTACTTAATAATTGTTATTATATGATTTATTATTTTAAAAGTATTGATTGATGTTATGGGTTGGACTCATAAGTGGGATGTATAGTAACCCCAAAAATTAATTATTTTTATTTTACTTTACACATTTCAATAAATAATTCACCATAAATTACAACGATCTTTCTTGAAATTTAACATAATTATAAATATATTTCTTTATTGTTTGAAAAATTCTCAATACTCTCCTAATTTTAATAATCGTTTAACAATTAACCCGATATATTAGTTTCTATTAAGTTTTTATTCATTTTTGAGGTAAGCAGGCCGACATACCTTTTAGAATAAAAATTATAATTTTATTTATTTTTTTTAATAGACTAAGTAGATAACCTTTTTAATAATTTGTTAGTTTCTTTCATCCATTCCATTAAATTCTTTTACAAATTTTTATTTTTTAAAAAAGATATAGTAAGAGCAAAGTTGACAATTTCATACATCCATCTAAGGATCACATAATTTCATCAAAATCAGTGGGGTATTTATAATCTTTCAAACAACAAGAAGATATTCGTAATTACGTCAAATTTTATAAAGATCATTGTAATACACAATAATTAATCAATTTAAATTTTTAGATGAGAAGATCGTTCGACATGGTATCAGAGTCAGGCCGAGCAAGTGGTCTTGACGGTACTTAGAAAAATAAATATGTATTAGTGTAAAAGATAGTAGCTTAATAATATGGTAATCACATTAATTAGTCTTGAACTATTCAGTCATTTTGTCTCTTCATCGGTACCTGCGACTGCTGTCTGTGGCCGACAAACTACACCACCAAAATATGTACGTCAACAATAATAAAACGGGTTCTGTGCGGAACACGCTTTTAGTTTAAAATAAATTACTAATATAAGTTGAATTTCCCACGACTCTACAATAAATATACAACTAAAATATTACAAAGGACGGACCAAATATCATTATTCAAGAGAGAAATAAACTATGGTATTACCGTATCTTGACCTTAGTGTGTGAATTGCTTCTATGCTTTCTTATGTTGTCATAAAAGCTTCATTAGTACAACACACTCACCAAGAACGATGGCAAATGAGTCGGGCCGAGTCGGACTGAAACAGCTCTGAACGAGGCAAGTTCGAATCTAATTTATCGAGTTGTGTTCGATGAGAGGCTTCAAAACTTGTTCTGGTTCATTAATATTTAGTAATATATTTAATCTTTTTTTTATTTAATGCATACTAATAAAATAAATTATATTTTTCACATAATAATATATCATTAAATATTTATAAATAATTTAATTTTTCAAAAACATCCGAGAGGGATTTGAAATGGATTAAGACGAGTATCGAATCTAACTATGAGGGCAGAGCGAGTTTCGAAATAAATTTTTAATTCAATTAGAATTAAATGGGGTGAGTCAGAACTCGTACTAAAACACCCCTTTCCACAATTTTTAGGATTTATACTATAAAATTATTTTTAAAATAAAAATACAATAATAGAAAAGTGGTGAAAGGGAAGGATCAAGTGAAGTTTGTTTGTGTACATACATTTTTAGTAATTCAAGAAATTTTCAGGACACATTCTTCAAAACAAAAAAAATGCTGTCCCAACCTTTATTTCTTGGTAATTATTTTCTACTACATTGTTTTAAGTATATGCCATAAATAGCACCTCTATTTTTTTTGGGGGTTGATTTATTTAAGGGATAATTATACTTTCCTCCCCTAAAATTTGAAATAATTACCGTAGATTTTCTATGATTCAAAAAATCACACCTAATACCCCTGGCATTTGTCTCAATCTAATAAATAGATCCATTTGTTAGTATAGTTCACGTAATTTACGGATATCAGTAAAAAGGTTGAATAAAAAATTTTGTTGACCCTCGATTAATTAAGTACAAACTTATTGCAGGTGAAACAAGTTATTTGCGATCAAACTACCCTTATAAGGATGAAGATACATAAGGATAGTTTGGTCTGAAAAAATTCGTTTGACCTACAATAAATCTATAATAGATTAGTCAGGAGTAAATATCAATTTTCATTCAACTTTTCTACTAATGTCAACAAAATTTCGTAAAAATTTTACTAACGGATGGATTGATTTGTTGCACAAAAATAAGCATCATGGGTACTAAATATAATTTCTCAAATCACAATAAGTCTACCTGTAATTACACCAAACTTCATAACCCAGACTGAAATCAAAATTATTAATAAATATTTCAAGTTTTAGTTTTATTTTAAATACAAAAACAAATAGTAAGTGTGACATTAGCAAAATTTGGAAGTTGAGGGGAAATGCAATAAATAGAATGTGATGATGTTGCAGTGTACATCACAGAGGGCGACCACAACATGGAAACATACTATATACAATCAAATAATATCATGTGTATTTCCTTTTCATGATGTAACACTGCAAAATATATATATATATATATTATATTATATATGAGTAAATTATACTAATTTGTTTTTAGATTTGATATAATTACGAATATCCCATCATTGTTTAAAAATTTACAAATATTCCCATTGATGTTTGCTATAATTTTTCGATGACGGTTTAGAATAGTCAACTTTGCGTTGGTTATATATATATATATATATATATTTATAAAAAAAAAGCGATCAAAGTGGATGGAACAGTTTGAAAGAATTGAAAAAAAAATTACCCACTTAGTTTATAAAAAAATTTAAAATATTTTTAAAAAGTAAGTAAAATTATAATGTATAATCCATAAGGACATTTTTGTCTGTTCTCCATAAAAAAATTAATAAAAATCTAATGGAGATTAACGAATTAAGGTAATTAACTTTAGACTAATACTATTCACCACAGTTAAATAATAAATATAAAAGTTTAAGTTTTTTATTATGGTTAATCAATAATTCCTATAATATTAGATACAACCAAAATATTTTGTCATTGTCTTTAGTTATAACTAATGTTTTAGCCTCATATATATAGAAAAGACTTATATTTTTATTTAATTAGATTAAATATAGGGACTGTTACATTTACACCCCTATCCTATGGTCTGTCTACACAAATAACCCGTCTGTCAAATAATTATATATAATACGCAAAAAAAACATCAGCATCATTTACACAAATTACCCCTGCTTTTTAAAAAATTACACATATACCTCCTCTAAAATGTCAACATCATTACACAAACTATTCATAATTTTTTGTTGTCAGTGGTTTGTGTAAACAAATCCTGAATTGGGGGTGTAAATGTATTTATTCATAAAAAAATATAATAAAAATTTAAATTATATACACACATCAACACCCCCTATTTAATGATGACATTTTGCATAAATACCCCTTTAGGGTTGTAGCTGCAATTTTCAAAAAATAAAGAAATATTTATGTAATTAAATCTAATTTTAAAGGTGTCGGTGATTCACTACTTACATATAAAACAAGAATTAATTTTGTATTGATGACTTAATTATATATTATGAATATGTAAATAACAGCACTAGCTAATTAAGTGGCCCATTGTATGGAAAAGATGTTGGGATTACATTAATGTTGCTTTCAATTCTTTTGCATATCTTCACAACTTTTTCTTTTTTACTTTTTCCATAATTTAAGATTTTGTCTCAACCCACAATGAATAAAGAAAATATTCTCACTAAGTCCTTTTCCAAAAAGTTCCTACATTTTCTCATTAGTTAATCCCACAAAAGCTTCCTCTTCCATAACAACACTGGTGACACTGAAACCTCGTAATCCATAGATTTTATTTTAAAATTATGGAAATTTAGATCACTTACATAATAATTTCTCCTATTAGTATTTATATCTGAAGAAATGTGTAACTAGAAAAGATCGAGACTTTGATTGAATTGAGTAAGATAGTTCTGTACACTCCGCCTTCAATTGAACTTAGTGTCATATCTCTCAAGCCCAACTTGCTCATTATCCTATGAAAATACTTGACCCGTTATTTTTTAGTGAAGATGTTCGCTAGCTGCAGTCTGGAAGAGACATGTGATGGCAACAAAAAACCTTCTTTGTATTTGTCCCTAACCAAATGGCAATCTATTTCCAAGTGTTTAGTCCGTTTATGGAAGATCAGATTTGCCACGATATGTATCGCTGCCTGATTATCACAAAAGAACGGTATTGGAGTAGGAACTAAAACTGGCATATCTTGAAGAAGATTATATATCCAAACTAACTCACACGCTGTGGTTGCCAAGCTTCTATATTTTGCTTCTGTCAATGATCTTGAAACCATATTCTGTTTTTTTGTTTTCTATGATATTAAAGCTTGTCCCAAGAAGTCACAATAACCTGTAAGGGATCTCCTTGTGTCCAAACAAGCTACCCAATCAGCATCCGCATATGCCTTCAAACTCTAGAGGCTTTCTTGAGAGAAAAAAACAGTCCCTTGTTTGTTGTTCCTTTAAGGTACTTGAGCATGTGTAACACAACATCCGAGTGCAACTGACAAGGAACCTACATAAACTGACTTAATTGTTGTGAAGCATGTGAGATATCAGGTCTTGAGAAGCCTAAATACAAAACTCTCCCTACTAATCTATGGTATTGCTCTGGATCTGGTAATACACTTCCAGCATCTGCAACAAACTTTATCCCTGCTGGCAGAGGTGTTGTTGCCACTTTTGAATGCTGAAGACCTGCATCTTCAACAAAATCTTTTATATATTTAGCCTGTGTGAATGATATCCCCTCCTATGATCGGGCAATCTGTAACTCTAGAAAGTATTTCATTGTTCCAAGGTCCTTGATTGTGAACTCTTTGTGCAGATACAACTTAACTTCATAAATCAATTGTTCTAAAGGCCCTGCAAGAAGTATATCATCCACATAAACTAGAAGTAACATAATACTTTTTTACGAGGAAAAAAAATACAAAATAAGATCACAAAATAAAAGAAATATAAAGGAGGGTGATCTTTATAAAATTAAAAAATATATATTTTAATTAAATTGAGTTAAAGAAAGAGTTTTTCAAAATATGGAAGGTTTTTAGTCTATTTTTAAAACATGGGGGAAGGAGTTAACCCTTTTTGAAAAATATAGGGGGCAAAATTAAATTTAGGCATTTATTTATCAAGTCAATCGTTGTTGACTAACTGCACATGATCCTTTACTGTCACGTTTAATGGCACAGGATCAATAGTATTGAATTTTTGAGATTTTGGGACTAAAAGTGTCCATATAGTAAAACAAAGGACCAACAGTAAGAACGATCCTATCCAGTGGGAACAAAAATGCAACTTTTCCATATTCCAATATATAATGTATAAAACTTATAACAACACTGTCTCAATAAACATAAACCATTTTTTTACGAATGATATATTCATGTTTAACATAATCAATCAATCAAGAGAAAATTACAATTTTGGTTCTAAGGTATAAGATGGTTTACAATAGTAGTCACATACTTTCTAAAACAACTAATGTTATCTACACTTTAGTAAAAGTTGCAAAGCTTTAGTAAGACCGTCAAAAAATTGCAATATTTGGGACTAATATTGCAACGTTTTCAAAAAATGTGGAACTAACTTTACAACATTTTTTAAAATATGAAACCAACTTTCTAATATTTTCTTAAAATGTAGACTAATATTAATTATTTCTAAAAATATAGGATTAATATTGCAACCTACCTTATGTTTTAGGATCAAAATTACAATTTTCTCATCAATCAACTAAGAAGTGGGGGGTTGTTTGACACCATCTTCATAGTAGGAGGGGGCAAAGTGAAAAATGGATATTAATGAAAAAGGATGAAAAGGGCAGAAAGAAAAAGCAAAAAGGAGCAAACAAGTTGGTGTTGGAGATGAGATGCAATTTATGACGTGGATGAAAAAAGCGAAATGACAAACTTTTCAAGATCCAAATCCTAACGGTAAAAAACATGCATAATGTTTGGTTTCAATTTTGATTTATCTTCGAGATGGGCTAAAACATGGATAATGTTTGCCTTAATTTATTTTGAAAGTTTTGATGGTGTTTTGAAATGTTTTGAAACAATGCCTCATTTATTTTTGTTAAAATAAGTCTACACTAATTATAAACCCTACAACTAAAAAATTATATATATACTCACACATATATATCAATATATATAAAAGAGACATAATTTGACAATGAACAATAGTTTTTGTCTCCTACTAAACAACATCAAACATACTATATTGTCTCGTGGGCTACACCTAAGTACTTTGAAATAATGAATTAGTTCCATCCGTAATTTGAAGGGATAATTACACCGTCCTTCACTGAAATTTACTGTAATTAGTATATTTTCTATGATTTAAAAAAGTGCATTTAGTATTATTAGCGCTTGTTTTTATTTAGTAAATAGGTAATTTAAAATTTATGAAATTTACTGATATTAGCAAAAAAAAAAAAAAATTGAACCCATATTTACTCCAAGAAATTGTTTAATTAATTAGTAGTATTTTGCCTATCAAATCTACTTCAACCTTTAATAAAAAAAAAAAAAAAAGAAAAAGAAATGCAACAAAAGTCCTATCATTGTGTGATTTTCATTATAATTAAATTATTCTTTCACAATAATTAAAAAATGAAATTATAGTAGAAGATCAATAGAGAAGAAGATATCCTGGATCAATCCAACGCTGTAGATTTTTTTTTTTCTTTCTTTGGGAAGGGGGAGAAGAAGGCGAAAAAAATCAATTTTTATAACAGATCATGTACTATTATAATGGTAATATCATAAAAAAAAATCAAATTTATTATATATATATGTAATGAATCTTTTTGCAATTCTTTTATATGGAAAGGCAGTTTTAGTCCATATCCACTCATAGGGGTAAAATTGTTCGAAAATCTGCCAGAGGACTAAAAGTAAGCAATTTCGTAAGTTACTGGACATAAACAAAAATGGACATAGTTATCGAACTAAAATTAAAATTAGGCATACTTAGCGGACTAAAATAATACTTTTTCCTTTTATTTTTAGAGAGGTTACTACAGAAACGTAATTTTGTTTAGGGAAAAAGTGTTATTTGCCTTAAATTCTATTTGACAATAAAGAAAGAAAGATAAGTATATTTATTATTTATATATGTATATATATATATTAAATTTTGCCACAATTTTAAATTAAAAAAAGTAACTTTTCCCACTTAAAATTCTTCTTAAAAGGTAATAAAACTTAGGTAAATTGAGTATAAGAACCTAAATCTTTACCATAAAAAAGTTGTGAATTCCTGATTTAAAAAAGTTTTTTGGGAATTGAAAGAAACACTTACCAATATTTGATGATCTCTTCATCTGCACTTAAAAGCAAAATTTTGGGTAAAAATCACTTGAAAAAGAGGAGACATTTAGGTATGTGAGAAACTTTTAAGATAAAGAAAGAAAAAAACTCTTCCAAAAGTGCTAATTGTGTACTAATAAAACATTTATTTTATGTAACAGGTTCTTGCAACTTTCCCAACCATGTGCTACTTTACATTCTTTTGGGAATTCATATGATATTCCCCTCCAAATATTACTATCATTTTTCACTTTTTACAGGGAAAAAACTATGTACCTTACACTGACCTTACGTGTCACTTTCATTATTCTACGTCTTAGATCAACACATTGGATCAATAGTTATTGTAATTAACATGTATCCCAAATTATATCTCATGTTTCCACAAAACTGATTTTCTTGGAACAAAAATTACAATACAATCTTAATATATCCTGCATCGTTAATTTTGCTTCTCATGTTCTGTAGATGCTATACCTAATGTGCAGTAGGTAGTTGGATGGTTGACACAGCTCACCTTTTAAAAATGACGGGTGCGTGGCGCGCGCTGCCAGTATGTGACCGACGATATTTCACACGTGTTGCTGAAATGCACCTTCGCGGGACAGGTTTGGGGGCGCTGTCAGGATTGCCATGAGCCATCATTGCCAGCGTTTCTTGGGACGTGGAAGATTGGATGTGAACTGTTGGAGAGGCATTGGAGGGCCGAGACTTTGATCTGTTCTTGCTGATTTGCTGGTTGCTTTGGTAGAGCCGCAATCAGTTGGTGTTTGAGGCTGCTCCTGCGTCTTCGACTGAGGTGGTGAGTTATGGGCGGAGGACATTGGAGATCATGGTCAAGGATTTCAGGGAGGGATCCCCTGAAGCACCGGGGAGGGAGTCTGAGTTAGGCACAAGAATTGAAGGTGCTGGAGATGGATATTTAATTAACTTTTAGAACACATAATTGCAGACTTTCAAGTGTCTATTTATTGCCTGAACCCCAAAGTCACAGGTTCAATTACAAGTTGGTATAATTCTTGGAGATTTATGTGCGTTTGAATTAACAGGAAATGTTGGAACTCATCAGCTAAATTGATATCACAACCTGTGTGATGCATGAAGTGCAAGCTTAGTAGCCAGTTTGAAAATTTGCTAATGGAAAGATTACTTTCTTTGTACCCCAATAAAAAGAAAAAATAAGGGTGTTTTTACATTGTTGTTTGTCAGAAGAATCAATATAATTACAGGTATAGGCGAAAAACCGAGTCGTGTGCACAGACAGACATATAGGGTAGATATAAAAGAGAATGTAACTACCATCAATGGCATATTGTTAGAACATCCACCTTGGAGATGTATGGCCTGCACTTTGCCGTGGCCTGTTTGGTTGCTCCAAATTGTTCCGCTTCTTCATGATCGAAGAAACTGTTGGGCTGAAGTAGTCGTTGCTCCTTTGAGAAGTTGCGCCTTGCGAATATACTTTCCTCCCTTGCGTGAAGTTCCTGTGCCGTTCCAGCATAGCCCCACGGCCAATGTGATTTCTTTGCATCGGCCCCCATCTGTTGGGGTTTACGCAGCTCTGGCTCCTTCCAACTTCATGAAACTTTCCCTCTCTTGGACTTGTATAGTTCCGACTTTCGGCAGTTTCAGCAGAATACATGGTTGTTTCTCCTTCGCTGCTGTATTCATGCGGTATCTCTGAAACATCAACTCGGGATGAACTTGATTGAACTTCGCTCTGGGCTCCATTAATAGATCCTGTTGATTCAGCATCAGGGATGAGGTCAGATGGCCTTCTTTCACAATGTTGTTCTTCTTTGGCTGGTGGTTGCAATAAGAAATCCTTGACGTAATTCTGGTCACAGCTCGGCAGCAGCTTTCCTAGTTGTTTTGGTGATAGTGCAGCTTTAGCAACTCTTGGTGGAAAATTGATATCCAAGAGCTGAATTTGAGTAATATCATTCTTCCTTACTGGCGTTGAAGTCAACATAGGGGACTCAAAAATTTCTGGGGTTGGAATCCCTGGCACATGTGTTGCACCTTGTGGATCGCCAGACGAGTTCTCGTTCTCCAAATTGTTGACAACAGCTGAACTTGGTCCGGGCTGGTCTGTTGGTCTGGATATTATGTTCGATGATGTTGGTGTTGTCCCCTCTTTCTCACCTTCAGTTGACTTAAAGACTTGACGCATTGTGAATGATGCACAAGAATGCTCACTTTTCTGGCCCGAGGACATCAACCGTATCAATGGTAATTTTGGTTTGTTCAGTTCATCGAGGTTCCCCTCCCAATGCTGATTCAGCCAATCCCGGATGATGGGAATAGGGATACCAAATTGCAGGTCCTTTTTCCATGATGATGATGAGGATGAAGAAGTTGAGGAGGATTTGGTATTTGGAGATGTTGCGAGCTTCATAGGATCACAAACCATGAAAGCAAGATTGCCATGAACGTCAAAACCAGCAGAACCTGGACTCCAGTTTACTCCATCAGTCGACATCTTAATCAGGTTGTCAGTAGCTATTACTACCTTACCTTCACCCACGGTCAACTCGTGTTTCTCTGTATATCCTAAAAGATAAACTAAACTTCCCAGCTCCAGATTTGGTTTTGAACAAGTTTTCAAGTAGTGAAGTTGCTGCACAGGTGCACTTGACTCTCCATCCATAGCATCAAGGCCCACCATTGTCAGATCAAGAACAGAGCTTGTGATAAAGAACCTGGATCAAATAGAAGATATAGAAAAGGCATAACTTGTCCCTGTATGGATGCATTTCTTCTTATGTGTATACATGTGTGTGTGTCTATATATATATGTGTGTGTGTGTTCAAGACGTTGATTCCAAGAAACCATGGAAGCTAGGCAGACATAAATCACACTGTCGAGAACTACTTACAATTTGAGAAATATCTGTAGGTTTAGTGGTTATAAAATAATATTTGGTTGTATATCCTGTCACCTATGTTCAGAACTTCAAATAAGCTTTCATCTTTATCTTAACCAACAACTCGAAAGAAACTATCATAAATCAGTGTTCGAGCAATTGTGTTAGACTTTCAACCCTCTTATTAGTTATACTTTCAGCATTTGACAACCTTTAAAGATATAGTAATTAGTTCACGAACTATGCTTACAGTTAACAATGCAAATAAAAACATTACTAGAACTGTGGTCATCAATTTTTAAGATGGGCTACTATAAGCAGAAGGACATGGAGATTAATAATTTTTACTAACTAATGATGATTAATGAAATTAAAAGAGTAATTGTACTAATACAAGATGCAAAAGTGCTGAAGAAGGAAGATTAAAAAGCTTATAGTAATTACTAATAATTATTGAGTTTAAAGGTGCTAATCACACTAAAAAGCATGTGAATGTGCTAAAGGTAAACGGGGACGAGCCATAATTTCATTTTCAGCTGTTTGTGAAATGTTGGATCAGTCCCATAGTACAATATTAATGAATAATGAGCAAGTCGATGAGAAAGCTCACTCACTAATTTGAATGTTCACGAATTAAAAGAATGTCACAGCAACAACCCCAAAAAGACACTGGAGGTAGGCAAAAACTTACAAACAAAGCAAATTATGTTTAATGAGGGAAACATCAACTGCAAATAGAATCGATATGAATGTTTCCCCCACAAGCTTCTTTTGGCATTTTAAATTGACATCCCGCCTCTTAATTCAATAGTAGAGAAAATATCATGCAGCAATAATTCATGTGTTTGGTAGCACCGACGCACTATTCTGACGTAACAAGCGAACATGCTCAGGACACCATGTCACTATAAATTGACACCATGCTCACCGACACACTATTTTTACCATAATTGTTACTGCTTTACTGCAATCATATGGCCTGATCATAAAGAAATCATAAATCACTAGAATCCAATTTGTCCCGTGTTGTGTGAATCTATTGGTTAAAATTTCACCATTACTCCTTTACTGTGCTATCATTCAGGACCTCAAGAACTATATATGTTACTTTCCGAGCTTCAAATTGCCCCTTGTTCATCGCAACACTAACAGAATTCCTCATTGCTTGGGAAGGCGTGCTAGATTTAGACAGCACAGATCACATCCTAGTTATGCTTTCGGACTTGTAACATCAGACCGTTGATTGGCATTCATATACCACACAGTTTATTCTAAAAACAAAAATAGATCAATGAGACATTTAATGAGGCAACAGTCAATCATCTAGATTCTACTGTCATACCATACATTAAATGCCATCATTAGACTCCCTAGTATAGGTGGTTGGTCAATTAAACAAGAATTAAAGGACAAAACCAACTGATATGCGATTGATCAATGACAGTAATAATTAGAACCAGTGAATTTCGATGCTGTTTCCACAAATTTCTATATCCTTTTATCTTTCAAACTAAGGAGAACGGCATCTCTAGCAAAGAATCTGCACACTAACACTGGAAATCTGATCTCTATCAGATATATAATATATCATAAACCAAATTCGACCCCATTTTCGTACCCTGTCACCTATCTACACTTTACGAAATCAACAAAGGAAAATTTCAAAAAGGAAAGAAGAAAAACGATTATTGCTACAGACGTTTATAGCACGTTCATTCATTAGCTCAATCCACTTCGGAAGAGGAAATTAATATAAAGAAAAATAAGCACTTCACATATGCTCACAGCGCAAACACCATATAGAAACTCACCTATGAGGAAAAAGGCTAGCGGAGAGGCCATTGTGGAGCCGGATCTCGGCAGCTTCAGCAGCAGCAACGGACGGGAGATTAGCGTGAGTGGTGAGAAGCAGATTCCGGTGGATCAAGAAGCCGGTGCCGCCACCATTGATTCTGGCCATTGCCGGAGCCTTCCCGGAGAAAATAGCGGCCTTGATTCTCTCCGACTTGCCGCCACCATTGCAGAAACACCACGAGTCCCCCAAAACCCCCATTTTTCCAGAACTAAAATTACCACTCTTAAAAAACAAAACCCACAACAAATCTTGGATCGAAAATGTGGAGCTGGAAACTGAAGCCCATTTCTCAGCTTTTCATCATTCCCAATCCCAACTCACTCTCTAGCTGGCTTTTAGCTAGCTAGTAATTGTAGGCATTTGAAGAAACAAATCAAATTGTAATAATATATTAGAGGAGGAGGAGGAAGAAGATTATGGAGATAGAATGGCGGAAAATAAGGGATTTGATTACACAGAGAAATATATATATATATATATAAGGAGGGTGGCGGTGAGGCTCTAGAAGTAGAAGGAGAATCTCAACTCCATTAGCGCGTGCGTTTGAGCTCCAGAATTTTGGATTTGGGTTAAAGGTAAAAAAGATGCGACGGCTGTTATTCAAACTAAGGGTAAAACACCTCACCTCAGCTGCCTCCCCTTCACAACTTGCTACGAACATTTTATATTTTTTTATAAAATTATAAATATACTTTATTGTGATTTTAATCATATAAATTTCTCGTATTTTTTTATAAAATTATAAGTACACCCTCTAAGAAATCTCTGTATAATATATCACGAGGGTATCTGTATAAAAGGATAATTGCACTCCCATTATACCTAAATTTCGTGGTTTGAGAAATTACATCTAACATCCTTAAGGTTGTTTATATCTAACAAATAAGTCCCTATGTTAGTCAAAATTCACGAATTTGCTGATATTAATAAAAAAAAATCTATATTTACCTCCAATTGACTTATTATCGATTTATTGCAAGTCAAATAATTTTTTTCATGACCAAATTACCCTCATACATCTTTGTGCATTAATGCATTGATTTTCACTGTTGTAAGGGTAGTTTAAATGAAAAAAAATATTTGACCTGCAATAAAATAGTAATGAATAAATCGATGATAAATATCAATTTTCATTCAATTTTTTTGTTACCATCAGTAAATTGAGTGAATTTTGACTAACCGGTGGACTTATTTGTTAGAAGGAAACAAACCTCATAAGTGCTAAATGTAATTTTTCAAACCACATGGGGTTTAAGTATAATTACACCATAGCTCATCGGAGGAAAGTGTAATTACCCCTTATATAAAACTTCACCATTAAATAGCTTGTAATTAGGATTTAAGATATGTAGTTGTAACGTGGTAAAAAGTATGAGATATTTATATAATTAGATCTAAATTTAAAGACTGACAACTTAATTTATCATTTTCAATAATAGTTAATTTAAAACAAATAAAAAATAGGTAAATAATTAAGACATCAAAAGTTGGGAGTGCTCAGAAATAATAGTTACAAGAAAATAATACTTTTTTCATCGGTTTATATTTTTTTTTATTCTAAATTAACGTAATAAAAATATAAGCATATGTTGTATTTCCAAACACATTTATTTAATTTAATTTAAATTATAATTAAATATTTGCAAATACCTTCATGAAATATGTTATATTAAAAAGTATTTGATAGAATTTTTGGTCAGATAACTTATAAAATTCAAAACAAAACATTAGCAAACTACCCCGATTGTAATCAAATTATTTACAAAATTATTATTATTAATATTTTATAAATTTTATAATATTATTTTATTTTTAAAAAATTAAGAATTTGTATCTAAAATAAAATTTTAATATCCTATAATTTTTAAAAATATCTTATAAAATGTACAGACGATAAAATTTTTTAAATAAATTTAACCAGACACCATTTGAATGTTGAATGTGAGATGTAGAGGGGGTAGTACAATTATTAATCATTATAATAATTTGCATATTGTAAGAATGGTGAATTTTATTATTGTACATGACCATCATAATCTAGAGAGTAGAGATTTCATTTTCATTTATAGAGCACATTAAATAAAAGTGGTTATGGTTCTCTTTTAATAGAAAGCTACAAGTAGCTTTTGCTTTTTTTGAAGTATACAAGTAGCTCTTGCTTGGCACATCATAATGGAAAAGTTGTTAATAGGCCACATGCACTATTTTATTTTTTTGATAAATTACATTTGCAGTGGTTGAGGTTACGTCTAATTATGCAAATTTTTTCTGACTTTTTGTAAAAAAGTATATTCATTGAAATTGTAGTTATAAAATTACAAGTATACAATCTATTTAATAGTAAAGATTTTCACAAATACCCCCTCAGATGGTGTGTCTACAGTTTTATAAAAAAATAGGGAGTGTTCGGGAGAAATAACATTTTTCGTCGAGTAACTTAAGGCCTCTTCATTTTTTATCTCGTAACTGTAAACACTTTTGGTCATGTCACATTCTCGGTAGATGTTTAATGAAAAATACCACGTGACAGTTAAGTGCATAGGACCAACAATGCTATTTTTTAAAAGTTATGGGATCAAATTTAATACTTTGTAACTAATGGGCTCAAAAGTGTAAAGGCCACAACGACCACATGTAGGTTCTGGCATATTGCTGGCAAAAGCGTTCGAGCCATGACACCGAACTGATGGGTTACACATGGTACAAAGTTGGTCGATTGAGAAACATTGGGTGACAGTGCGTGACAGGCTGCACGACGGGTGGACGTGCAGGCCTAGGTGTTGGTAGTCAATATTGGCATATTGTGGCATTGCGGAATTGGGTCTCGACAGCATGCAGGACTTTGTGGAGAGTTAGTAGATGCACAAGTATTTGCACGCATGAGCAAGCCGGGGTGCCTATGTGTTGAAACAGTTGGCAGGCAAGCTAGTGCCCACAGGTAGCACCCTTGTGTCACATCTCTCTACAGACTAACAGATCATGCACACGACATGCAATGTGCAGGATTCCCCTACAGGATAGCTAATGATGCGCACGGATAGTCTTACGGTAGCGCACACATGACCTGCAGGTCTTGGCGATTGCCAATAGTGGGTTGGTTATGGACAGTGTCTAGGGCAGTTTCCTAGTCGTTGGAGGATATCAACTGCAAGCATATTATACTTTAATTGTTTTAGTCAAGCTCATTTGTTTTTTGAGAAGGATGGATGAGGTCCATTATGTGCAAGTCTTTTCCTTTTAATTTGTATCATGGAATAAAATTATAAGATTGGACATTTGATAAATAGTAGTTATTATAACGTATGATCAAAATTTAAGCTTTTACATTAACTTTTTTTGCATATGATAAATAACAGTTATTATATTGTACTTAATTTTTTAAATATAAAGAGTACATATATGATATTATCTTTCTATGACCAAATTACTCTCATACGTCTTCGCATATTAATACATGTGAGGGCGTATATTTTCACCGTTATAAAGGTAATTTAGTCGACAAAAATTGTTTGACTTGCAATAAGTCATTAGTAAGTCAATCAAGGGCAAATATCAATTTTAATTTACTTTTTTTTTTGTTAATATCAGAAAATTCAGTAATTTTTTTCCAACAAAGGGACCCATTTGTTAGATAAAAACAAACTTTAAGGATACTAAATGTAAATTTTCAAACCACATAAAATTTACGTATAATTACACTAAGCTTCAGAGAGAAGAGGTAACTATCCCTATAATTTTTCTATTCTCTTTAAATCCACCCCTAATTATAACTTAATTTTTATGTAATTACAGTCAGACTAAATTCATGCTACGTTTCGTATTTTATATTGAAAATATAACAAGTGCGTATATTTCTTATTTTTAAAAAAATAGATATGCGGCAATTATTTATTATGTTTACAAAAGTATGTAGGATGTTAAACAAAATGGGTAGATCGTTGCAATCAATCAATCTAACTCGAATAGCACTGCATTTAAATCATTGGGTTCAATTTTAGATTTAATAGACTGCATAAATCGGGTTGGATAGTTTTACCTAAACTGATTCAAGCCGTGTCTTGTCCAATCCCGTGACTATCTAACAGCGGACCGCACTTTCATCGGGGCTTTTAAAAGACTTTTGGCGCCTTTTTTCCTTCTCTTTCGCGAAGGTCCTCTGCGCCATAGCACCACTTAACACCTGAGCTCTCAGTCTATACTCTCTCTACTGGTTCGCTTCGGATTGTCTCAAGGTATGTCCAGTGCGCATAACTACAACGGCACATGCGCACACGCACGCAGAAGATGCATTTTTTTTGTTTTTTATTTTTTGGTGTGGTTACATGTCGGCGATAGGCTCTAAGTTTGGTGATATCTCTAGGTTTTATGGCGTAATTGCTCGATTTTCTCCAAATTTATTTGCTCTGTCTGTGTAAGTTTGTGCCATTTTTTTTTTTTTTTGTTTCTGTTGGCGTGATACGATTATCTGAGCTGTCGTCATTGATTTCTTGTTCACTTTGTTGAGTTAATTTGTTTTCTATGCTAAGAAGAATTTGATTTTCTGCGATGCTTATAGGAATTTCGATTTCTGCGTTTATTTATTTATTTTGATTTTATAATTTGTTTAATCAATATCTTCGTTTTTCGGTAGATGCGGCTGGTAATCTGCGTTCTTCTTCCGTTATTTTCCTTGTTGGCGAATTTGTTCATGTGGAATCCGTCTGAAGTCGCAGTTAATATGAACCAGATCTGTTAGAATTGACTGAATTGGTTATTGTTGTGGCTTACTTTTACTAGAGGCTGTAGCTTGTGATCAATGTTAAATTTAACAATCTACCAAGTTAAAGTGAAATATGAGTCTTAAATTTTAATACTATCTCATAAAACATATCACTATGAAATGTGTACTGATTGCTTGGGAACAAATCATTGGTGGAAACCTAAAGTCTAAATTCAGTGAAATTTTCTTTCTCTACGTGTAATTTTGTTGATTAATATTTCAGAAATTTTGTTGTTTTCAAAATTCCTAGCAGTTGACAAAAAGATGTTTGAGTAAATTACTCAATTAGATCCATTTCAACTGAAAAACAACATGAAGAGCTTAGAAAACCACATTCTTGCCTGCCTCATGCTTGCTGCGGTTCTGAATGTTAATTCTCATTGTCTTACTGTTCTCCACTTGACACATCCTTCCTACAGGCTATTGGAGCCGTAACCTGGAATAAGAAAATCAAGATTTTTTCTTTTCTTTTCCTTTTATTTTTAGTTCCACCGGGGTACATTTCTGTCTTTTCCTCTCCTCAGATGCACCACATTTCGAACAACTAAAAAAGCTATTTGTCACAGGTCATACCAAGATCTCTGAGCCATTTATACTGTCGATAAAGTTTTGTAACTGTAATTTCCTTCTATATTTGCATCAGTTTAATCTTGAAGTATCTCATCATCATTATGTGTATTCCATAGGTTATGGCTCATCCAGAACCTGCAAAAGAAGATGCTCAAGTTCATACTAGAAATTATTCAAGAAAACCCCGGATTCTGCTTGCTGCCACTGGAAGTGTCCCTGCAGTGAAATTCTCGCTTATTTGCCGTCAGTTTTGTGAATTTGCAGAAGTAATTGCAGTTGCCACTAGGACAGCATTGCACTTCATAGACATAGCATCATTTCCCAACAATGTCGCACTTTTTACTGATGATGATGACTGGTCCAACTGGAAGAAAGAAGGTGACAGAGTGCTGCATATTGAGCTTCGTAGATGGGCTGATATAATGGTCATTGCTCCTTTGTCAGCAAACACACTTGCCAAGGTAAGCAAACTTTATGGATTTGTTCCTCTAAATTAACTTGGTAAGAATTGCATTCCTATAATATCTTATATCTTGACTGCTAAGACTGAGATGATCATATGGTAGATTTTGGATGAATTTGCCTAAACCAACTCTTTTCACGCGTAAATAACCATATAGCAAGCTGCATATGCATTTACATATTTTAGCACATTCGACCACGAAAAGTCATGTCCTGGTGTCCATGGACAAGAGATTTTTCATTAATTGGCATCAAACAACTGTTAGGCATGTTTTCATCATGAGACTGAAAGGTGCATAAAAACTGTAACAGCAACTAGTTAGACATTGCTTGATCCTTTTGTGTTTTCATGTTTCAAACCGTCTTACGTAGATTGCTGGGGGATTGAGCGATAACTTGCTGACTTCCATTGTGCGCGCATGGGACTATAGCAAGCCAATATTTGTGGCACCATCCATGAACAAGTACATGTGGGGAAATCTCTTCACACAACGCCATCTCAAGGTAATTGATGATGATCTTGGAATTTCCTTTATTCCACCAGTGCCCGACGGTAAAACCAGCAGAAATTATGGAAATGGTGTAATGCCAGATATACCTGTTATCTACACAACTGTAAGAAGTCATGTTGGCTGACATCCATATTCATTGGTTTTCAGTATCAAACTCCTTACTGTAAAAATAAGCCTTAGTGAGTTTGCATGTTCCTTGCTCATATAGATGTTGCACAGTAATAGAATAAACTGTAGAAAATCGTGGGGATCTCAACACTGTAAATCTGCAGTTCTTTTCACGTAGGATTGAGGTAGCTTTATAGTTTTTTTTTTTTAGAAGGCATATATCGTTGTTCTACTCGCCATAGTGGGTGTATTTTCTTGCATGCCTTAAATGCAATTTTCATCCTTTTCTTTTGCGTTTGAAGTTTTAATTCTTTATCTTTTTAGGATAGTAAATAGGTTGAATAACTTTTCATGAAATTTGGTCCTTTGGTCACAGGAGAAAAGCATGAGCTCTGCACATACATTTTTTAGTTTGGGGTTTTTGTTCCCATTGATCAACTTCTGTCAGCATGGAAGCAAATTTTTGGTCCTATATTTTTTGCATTTTAATGTTTTACTCCTTTATTTTTAGGACAACAAATAGGTTTTTTAACTTGTAATTTTTCGTGATTTTGGTCCATTAAATTGACTAATGAAATAAAAGCCCCAAATTCAAGAATCCTGAGCGTTGGACATTCTCTCTTTTTTTCTAGTAACATTTGCAACTGCAGTTATTGAAATATCGAAATGGGGAAAAATTTAAAAAATTATAGAACTTATTTGTCACCTAAAAAAAATAAAAGACTAAAATATTAAATACAAATGA
This sequence comes from Sesamum indicum, assembly GCF_000512975.1. Taxonomy (NCBI): domain Eukaryota; kingdom Viridiplantae; phylum Streptophyta; class Magnoliopsida; order Lamiales; family Pedaliaceae; genus Sesamum; species Sesamum indicum. The sequence goes on from NC_026150.1 coordinate 5,169,411, forward strand.
TAGAGGACGAAGATTGCCTTCAAGCATTTTTCGCATTCTATTATACATCACTAGTATTTTATTTAATTGGAGCTAATCAATTAAATAAAAACTCCAAACAAAAATTGGAAAGGAAAACGGACCAAAAAATTGTAAATTTTTTGTCTGTTTTTGCAATGTAGTTTTTATGGTTATGTTATGACAATATTTTCTTTATTGGAATAACCAAAGAAGGAAAAAATAAGTGAGCAAAATGAAAATTTCCATGTTTTCTGAATTATTAATGATATTATCGTGTTGATTACAAGAATTTGATATAAAACTTAAAATTTAAGTTTTAGATTTATGAAAGGTTGGAGCAGAAAATAAAACTCGGTGGAGTTTAATGAGTAAATGTCCCCTAGCAAATAAGAAAATTAGAAATACTCATTAATAAGCTTCACCTTTGACATTTACAGTTAAAATCGAATATTATTAACGTTGATTTGATTCGTGTGATTGTGCATGATAAAATTATTTATTATAAATAATTATATATTTTTTTGATAATACTAGGTTTGATATTAATATCAAACTTGTCTTTTTCTATCTTTTAAGTTGGATATATTGTCCCAACGACTACTGAAAATAGGATTAAAAAAATTTATTACTTAAATATCTTCCCACTTTCTTCGATGTCTACTTCTCACTCCTTTTATAATAAATTAATAGAAAAATTACTTTATTTTTTTGGGGGGGCTTCTGATATATATTTAAATTTTGATTTAGTTATTAAATTTTAAAAAGTAAAATTTTGGTCATATTTTTATAACTTTTTTTAAAAAAATTAAACATTTTCTCCGTCTTTATTGAATGTCTATTTTGAACTTCTGTCTTGTATGAAATATTGGCAAGAAAAAACAAATACGCCATAAGAATTTTTATTTTAAAAATTAAGAGATTTTTTAATCTTTTGTAATTATTCACAAACTTAAAATGAAAATAAGTTAGAAAAAGAATATTGTTAACGATCTTTTTACATTTAATTATATTTTGCAATCTTTTCAATCAAATGTTAGATAATATTATCACATGAAATATTAAACAACACAACACAATACATCAAACCCAAGTGATGAGATTAATTATCATTTAGTTTTTCATCCCACCCAACAAGGCCAACATGCATTAATCTAAGTAATAATATGACACTTATAACAAAATTTAGGTATCAATTTTACTCCAAAAACGTCGTAATTATAAATATTCTATTATTATTTGAAAAGGTATAAAAACCTTCCGAAAAAATTACAACATAACTTCCCTCGTCAACTTAATCAATTATTACCAAGTGTTTTGAAATATAATTTTATATACTAATGTTTCAATGGTAAATTATGCACTTAATGCTTTTATTATAGCTAATAAGTAATATATTTATCTTCAACTGTATAATACTATAAGTGCAAAACACGTGATACGTTTTAATATGTACCAAAATTATCAACCTATTTTTTTTTATTTTATTTATAGCTAATAAGTGATAATTCTTGCTTTCAAATAAAACTTTTTGTACATGCATGGGTGCACCCGTATTGCCAATAGTCTAAAACTAAGTTACTTTGTACCTAGAAAATTTAATTCGAAATTGAGTTTGACGGGCCTCAATAAATTATACAGCAGTGTAATATATTTATTATATAATTGATATATAATATAAAAAATATGATTAATTATATGATAAATATATCATATTTGCATTCTAATTAATTTGATTGAATTTGGATAAAAGTTTTGAGTAGGCGTGGGATATAAGTGGTGAGAATCTGCAGAGAATTATTGATAAAATTTAGACTTGTATGTACTGCCTCCTTATTTGAATGGGAATAGCAGTCATGTGGGCAGCGCCGCACACTTGTTCCTCAGTCTCACCACCAATTTTTTCCTCATTCTTTCTCTCTTTAGTGAACAGTTTCTTGAATCCAGACAATTGGAGTCAAGGTCAATGTATTTTATTCTTACTGCAACTACCATTTATTAGTATTTCGCGCTAGCTTTTCTGGTTAGTTTCTCCAGCTCCTGAAGGCCATCACTGTGGGCAGACTGCTTCTCTTCACAGTTCTGACCATCAGGATGCTTTCAACAGGTAAAATCACCATTCTTGTTCATTCATCTCTTTTACTGAAAGACAAGGTGTAGCCAATGCAAGTTGCCAGTGTTTGGTTCTTGCATTATGAGTCTACTTGAACTGATTTTGTTAGTTAATTTGGTTTCTTGAAGCATAACTGTTTTGTTCTTTCTGGGCTGTGAAATATGGGTAAAAAAATGATCTGACCTTGCTTTTATATCTTGGGTTGAATGGCTAGTGGCTAGCGCTTTGATTCTTGCGGAGAGGAGGAGGCTTGTACAAGTTATTCCAGGGTGGTTTATCCAATTCTTGAACGAATGGGAATTAAAGGTACTAATTCTCTTAAGCCTGACATTACAGATTTTACTCAGCACATTGGGCAACCGGAGGAAGTATATATGCAAAATTTGGATCAGAATCACACTTTTTTGTGCTTACTTGTTGGCGGATTGGGTCGCAATCGTTTCTCTTGGCATCATTGCAAAAAGCACTCTGGATGATTGCCACAAAGGGAGAAATGTTGATAACCCTTTGGATCAATTGATGTGGTTCTGGGCTCAATTCTTTCTGCTGCACTTGGGTGGCCCTGATACCATCACAGCGTATTCTCTTGAAGATAATGAACTTTGGCTAAGGCATTTGGTGGCCTTGGTGATTCAAACTGGACTTGCTTTCTATATTTTGCTTGTTGCTTTGCCAGGTTCTTCTTTGCTTCCTAAGCTGAGCATATTCATTTTTGTAGCCGGTCTAATCAAGTATGGAGAGCGTTTGCTTGCGCTTTTTGCATCTAACAGTGAGAATTTTAGGGACTCTATGGTAACGGAGCCTGATCCAGGTCCAAATTATGCCAAGTTCATGGAAGAATTCACTTTGAAGAAGGCTGAGGGCTTTTATGTTGAAGCAGCTGAGGTTATAGAAATCCCAGTTCCAGCTCAGCCTTCTTTTCCTAATGATAATGGGAAACTAATACCTGAAGCATATGAGCTGTTTTTGAAATTCAAGTGCCTCTTTGCTGATGCAATCTTAAGTTTTCAAGATCGAGACAGCAGCCAGCAGTACTTCCAGAATCTCTCACCAGAAGAAGCTTTTGATGTTGTTGAAGTCGAACTTGGATTCATGTTTGATGAGCTTTACACAAAAGCACCTGTCATGCATAAAGCTAGGGGGATTGTCTTCCGAACGACCACTTTCTCTGCAACATTGATTGCCTTTTTGGCTTTTGTTTTCCTTGTTGAGAAGAAAGCGTACATGAAGTGTGACTTGATGATTACATTCATGTTGCTGGGAGTAGCTATTTTCCTCGAAATATATGCTGTTTGGGTTTTAATAAACTCAGATTGGACTCATAATTGGCTGAGCAGACGCCATAGGGCAACTTATTCATCATTGATCATTCAGTGGTTTCAACGGTCTAATAAAAGGAGGTGGTCCAAAAAAATGGCTCAACACAGTTTGCTGGATCTTTGTGTTAGGGGCAAATCTGCAGTACGTTTAAGACATCAAAATTTTCTTTGGAAAATCCGAAAGCTATCCTGGATAGATAATTACCTAGAAAAGCACTGGTATAAGACCTTGGTTGATGTATCTCCGGCGCTGAAAGATCTTATTTTCACTGAATTGGCTAGAATCAATAAGCTCGATCCCACAGCTTTGTGGAACCGGAGAGGAAGTTTTACTCTGGAAAACTATGGTAATCTCCATCTTGATTGGACTCAAGAGGTAGAGTTTGACCAGAGAATACTTCTCTGGCACATTGCTACAGATATTTGTTATTCCAAGGAATGGGGTGATGATGAAGAACCCAATTGCACTGAAAGGAAGCAAATGTCAGACCACAGCAAGCACATATCAGACTACATGTTGTATCTTCTCATAGCGTGCCCATTTATGCTGCCAATTGGGATTGGGATGATCAGGTTCCGGGATACATGTGCTGAAGCCAAAGAGTTTCTTGAAGAAAGGAACGTGAGATCTTGCAAAACCACAGCATGCAAGAAGTTGCTCCAGGTGAACACTGAAGTCCCACCAACTAAAGTGAAGGGTGACAGGAGCAAATCTGTGTTGTTTGATGCTTGTAGGATGGCCAAGTTTTTGCTAGCAAGAAAGGAAGACAGATGGGAAATTATAAGTAAACTCTGGGTGGAGATGTTAGCACACGCCGCCAGTCATTGTGGATGGAGACACCATGCTCGTCAGCTTCGAAAGGGTGGAGAGCTCCTCACCCACGTTTGGCTTCTCATGGCACACTTAGGCATCACAGAGCAGTTCCAGATATCTCAAGGTCATGCTAGAGCAAAGCTTATAGTCAAATAGCTTCGCATAACTTTTTCTTGGGACATAGAAACTTCAAATTTTGATCATGAAAATCACTTCAATCTTTTTACCATGTAGTAATAATTTGTATTCCTAAATTTCCATGCTAGAGGAGAGTTGCAATGTTGTAAATGGTGCTGTTCTCAAGAAATTCTCTCTTCCTTCCATTGTGTAAACAAAATCTCCATATTCACAGTGGAATAAGATTTGGCTCTAATATTTCCAGCGGTAGGTATGGTCTCATTTTTCTGACTTTTCCTACATGAAGTGGCATTCTTTTATAGTTTTCAGTTAATATCTGTCATTGTCTCTAATTAGTCTTTGAGTTATTTGCAATTATTGTGCTAGCTGTGGAGAAAAGAACTTTCAGCCAATGAAATTTCTTGCATAAAGAAATTAAAATTCTTTTAGTACTTTTCCTACATGAAGTGGCATTTTTTATAGTTTTCAGTTAATATCTGTCATTGTCTCTAATTAGTCTTTGAGTTATTTGCAATTATTGTGCTAGCTGTGGAGAAAAGAACTTTCAGCCAATGAAATTTCTTGCATAAAGAAACTAAAATTCTTTTAGTACTAATGGTTTGTAATGAAGGAAATAGTAGGGTCAAAATTTTTTATCAATATATGCTGCATTTTCCATTTTGACTTAATCAGAAAGGGAACAGAAGCCACATAAATTAATTACGAATAGGAGTAAGAGTTGTTTTCTTTTCTTGTGGATTCTGAAGCGCTGTAACATGAGGACTTCCAAAGGGGTCACCCATCCTCCATCCTACGGCCCTTCTCGAACCAAACACACTCAACTTCAGAGTTCTAATGGGATATAGTACACTAGTGCTTGTATGACTGCACCCAATAAGAGACAATATCGAGATTTTTTGAAGAGAATTTTATATGAATGAGAAGCTTACGTCCATTTTATGAAATCTTACATGTCAGTATGGTAGGCGAATCTCATTATAGTAAATGAAATGATATTTATGTTTTCTCTTTTTGGTCGAGCTACTGAAGTCCAAAAACGTACGACATTTTTATTGATAACAGGTTAATAATTGCCTTCTTGGCTCCTACTTTTGATTTTTTCTGCTGTTAGCATTCAGATGCTGGATGTATGGAATAAGATGAATTTGCACCAAGAAGATATTCCTCTAGTGGACGCCACTTCCACAATCAAATAGAAGCAAAAGAAATTACACAAAAGGATGCTGCAGCTTTATTCACACACAAATGATTGATGCAGTACTCAAAGTAGCCTTTATGTAAACCAATGGAGGTAAAAAGTGCGCCTAATATGAAAAACAGATTGAAAAATTCCAACAATCTATTCTCTGGAGGCTACAATTACAGGAAACACTGATCAAGGAAGACATTATATAAAAACGGAAAGATGCTATAGCTGTTACTATCGGGCTCTGGTAGACTTATTATGCTTCTCGATTTGCTTAGTCGGTACGAGTTCCATCAGCTTGTTCCCACTGCCGTAGTCAATATAAAAGTATAAGAAGTTGGAAACAAAGTAAAATTGTGAATCAACAGAGAGTAATGGAGTAGAACTTACAGGAAGTGGAGTGAATTTGTAATCCTTGACAGTAATAGACACCTTACGGGGATTATTCATTTCGAAAGTTTGTTTGAATTTTTCAGGCATGTTGGTTAAGATCAAATCCTTGAAGGTTCCCTGCTGCAATAGCCTGCTGGGAATGTTTTCCAGCTTGGAACAACATCTGATGTTGAGCTCTTTGAGTTTCTTCATTGCACCTTCTTCCAACTCCCATTTCTTCAAATCCTTGAGCATCCAGAGTTTCAGAACCTCAAGTCCTTCGAAAGTCCCACGTGGGCAGACGATTTTCTCTCCAAGGTATGAGTTAGCAAAAAGCCTTAGAACGGTTAAGCTCTGGAGCTGGCCTAGGACCGGCATGGGATCCTCGTCTAGTTGTGAGACTGATAATGTGAGAACCTTGATGTTAGGAGGGAAATGATCTATTTCAGGAAGTTTCTCCAACCTCCCCAGCAAATTCATGTGAGAAAGTTTGTTCAAGCCTGAGAATGGCTTCAAACTGAGGTCTGCAGGGCGGCCCGAGTCATCTTTAGATCGCAGCCTCAATGATTGAAGATTTGTTAGCTTGGAAATCCAATCAACCAAATCTTGCATAAACTGAGGTGTAGTGCTAAAACCATTGCTATCTTTATCATCACACTCGCTTAAACGGAACGTTATGCCCAACTCCCTAAGGTCAGTTAACTTGCTTAGACCATTCTTGATGGGGCTATCTTGATCAACCGATAATCCCCAGAGAGTCAGGAGTTTAGGCAAGGAACCAGTATCTGAATGCAGGGGCATATCCTTGTTAAGATGAATCTCATTGAGACTGAGATGGCGAAGATGCTTCAGTTTCCAAATGGAAGGTGGGATTCCATTTATGTATGTGTGCTTCAGGTCTAAAGTCTCAAGGTAGGACAATTCACCTACAGATTTGGGGAGTTTGTCCAAGAAAGTCCACCTCAGACCCAAGTACCTCAAGTGAAACAAGTTGCCCAGATTGTCAGGCAAACTAGGCTTGTACACTCCTTCAAGATCAAGCACCCTCAGCAATCCCAACCCCTTACCTATCATGTGGCTAAGCTGCTTCGCTACATCCTTTGCTGGAGTATCTTTTTTCTGGAAGTTAAATGATATGTAAGATCGTAAACATTGATATTCAGAAGGTGTAAGCGAACAGTTGTTGCCATCTGCATACTCAACGAGCCTACGCTTGCCAAATGGACCATCTTCGTTGCAAACTGATCCTTGATGGATATGGAAAAGGCTTATACCCCTGGCCTTGGTTAACAACAAGTCGTGGAGAACTCCTAGCAAACGGCACTTTCTAGGACTTCCATCAGACCGCAATTTAGAAACGGATATCAAGCTGCGCTTAACCAGGTCGTCAAAGTACCCTTGCACCACATCTTCTTGAAATATGTCATTGTTCTCTGGTCTCTTCACGAACCCCTCAGCAAGCCATAAGCGTTGCAGCCTCCGGACTGGAATGTCTAATTCCTTGGGAAATAGCATCATGTAGAGCAGACAGAGTTTCAAATGGGCATCAAGATCGTTGTAGCTGAACATCAAGATGCCCGACGTAGACCAGTTCTCTTGGTTGTCAAGAATTGAAGGCCATTCCTTAATGCCTTTGCCTTTCTTAGTCGACAACAAACTTCCAAGAAGAACAATATTCAGTGGAAGCCCCCTACACACCTCAATGATTCTGTCCTTTAGAGTTGAATTATCAGGACCTTCCTTTAACCCCACTTTTCTCAAGAACAGATCCCAGCTCTCTTCATAGTCCAGCTTCTTGAGAGAGTGCGGCTGTCTCTTTGAATCAGCAAGGCGTCCCAGTTGGTCGTCGCAGGTCGTGATGATTATCTTACTTCCGTTTTGTTCAACTGGAAATACATCTTCAAGACTTTTCCATTGATCTAAACTCTGAACACCATCCAGCACAATCAAGTACCTCTGACCTGTCAACTCCAGCAGGAGCCTCTCTTTGAGAAACTTCTCATCGTTTCTACCATCTTGTTCTTTTGATTTCTCCCCCTGCTTCAGCAAGTTCAGCAGAATGTCTTTGGTTGTAGAATCCTTAAAAATGGTTACCCAAGCACAAGAACCCTTGAACCAGTTCTTCACAATTCTGTTCCCATAAACAGCACGAGCCAACATCGTCTTGCCTGAGCCCAATTCACCTACAACTGTGATAATTCGATCGTCACAGTCGTCTTCTTTGGTCAGCCTATTCAGTAGTTCAGGCACCTCGCGTTCAAATCCAACAATTGATAGCTTTTCCTCATCATATGAATAGTTATACATAAGCCTCGAGTGCTCCAAACGCTCCCAAATGAGTGAAGCATCTCTTCTTGGACTCAATGTGGGACTAACTATGGAAGAACTGATGTTTCTCGGATCATCAACATCACCAAATGGATTCAAATCCAACCCATTCTCCTCTTCTTCTTCGTCCCTGTGATTTTCTTCTTCGTACATCTCAGCAGCATCGTTCACATCAACCCACCAACCAAGGCTAAAGTTGCTCAGTTGGGAACTCATCGATCTGGCGCTAGCATCTTCAAGGCCGGCGGGGGTCTGATGGCCCAGCTTCTTAATTCTCCTCTGGATTTTCTCGAG
>NC_026150.1:5177981-5200738 GCF_000512975.1 Sesamum indicum
GTGAATTTCTTGAGGAAGAGAGCACGGTTCATGAGGAAGCCGAGGCGTTTGCGCTGGCGTGTAATGCGAAGCGCAAACGACTCGATCGAATCCTCCACATCGTACAGATGGTGAAGATAGTCATCAGTCCACTTCTTGATGTCTCCAAAGTCGGTCTCCTTGTCAGCAGCATCAATGAAGTAGCCCCTCATGCTCTCCAGGGCCTCCTGCATCTCCTTCAGCTGACTCCCAATCACTCTGTTGTTAGTAAACGACTCCTCTAAGAGCAAATCCCTTAGTTTCTGAAGTATCACAGAGGCAACTGCATCAACTGCCATTTTCACACTTGTTGAATGTCAGTATTGCAGTCAGTCAGTGAGGACATAGACTTGCAGCAACCATGATGTGAAAGGGTGGTGGAATTTTCATGGAAGAGAGGACGGAAGCAGCAGGCAAGAAGGACGATGATGCCTCACCCTCAATTATTAAATGAATCAAGACAAGACTGGGGGTGGGGGTGGGGGTAGACAAGTCCCGCCAATTACTAGCAACATGTGATTTACCGTATTGAGGGATACTTAGGATTTGTGTATTACGAATTCAAGTTAAAAGTTATGTTATTTGACTAAAAAAAAGACATATAACACGACTAATAATTAGATAGTAGCACTATAAATTTTGAAAATAAATAATCTAAAAAATATATTGAAACTCTCGTACAAAAGCTATATTTTCAAAATACTTTTATTGGTAAAGAATGCTATGAAATTAATTGATGAAAGTAAAATGAAATGAATGGGAGGACCTATTTATAGAAATTGTAAATATATCGTTGAATAGACATGTCCAATTAGAAAATATATCTTTGAAAAGTTATGATTTTTCATTCGAATGAACTCGTCAGTTCACCCCAAGGGACGCTTGACAAGTTTGTTTGTGATTTCATCTCAGTAAGAAAAAAATGAGATGAAATTAGGATGAAATTTTATTTTTAGTATGTGATATGATATAAAGGTGTATAATGCAATCTACCTCTCCTGTGTTATTTGAAAATGGCAATACACTCGCATGTGAATTTGTTTTTAGTAATTTACCTTCTAGACATATCAAATTTGTGCCATGCAGAAAATAGTATATATAAATATTAATTTATATTTAGATTTTGGAAATTTAATTCCTAAAATAAATAGTTAACTAATTGATGTTAATATTATTTTCTAACCAATCAAATGACGCCAAGTGTCATATAAGTGTATCATATCATCTAAATCGAGCAAGTGCAAGTCAATTTGAAAATAAAATCGTATCATGCCCATATGGAAACATATGCCAAACAAATAATGAAAGGCTAATCAAATCGGGTCATCTCATCAAGTAAATATGGAAAAGTCTTCTACCCTACCACTATAAATAGGAGTGTTATCTAACAATTCAAGGATACACAGAATTGAAGAGACAATCGAAAACAAAAGCAAAATAGCATTCAAGCATAGTGTTTGAATTTGTTCTCTGAGTTTTATGTTGAGTTTTGTGGAGATAGAAAGAGAAAAATAAATATAAATAAGTATGTGTTAGAGGTAGTATATATGTTTGAATATAGTTTTGGAGATAATTTAATATAAGTATTGTATGTTTAATGTTATGTCAAATTATATCTTTTTTATATATATTTATGTATATGTATGTACTTATGCTAAAATATTTAAAAACACTCAAATAAGGTGTTTTTGTATGATGGCAAACACTGGGTATGTTTTGACTCATCCGAAAGATAATTTGAAAATGAAAACAAATATAGTGAAGAAGTCTCAAATTCTGTCGAGCGAAAATCAAGGAAATCCATGGCAAAGCAAAATCAAGGCATTTGTGGCAGAAATCATCCAAAGTCAACATTTAATTTGTGAAAAAATCGAAAGACCTACGAGTTGTCAAGAGACAAATTCAGCTTTGTTGAATATCAGAGCATCAAATCTACCAACAAACATTCAAATTCAAGTCAAATTCTCCAAATTCATAGCGTTCAATCCAGGAATAAGTCAAAAGACTCCTAAATTAACGTTATTGAAGATTCGAGTCAACATCGAAGGAGATTAAAACGTCAAGTTCCACCTTCGAAGTTGTTGATATTGAAGATCATGTTTTATATTGAAGATCTTGTACCCACAAGTTATTTGATAAATCCAAAAATTCTTTGTAATATTTTTCTTGTTTCAATAAATTCATAAACACGAAATTTGAGTTACATACCTCTCTAAATTTTAAAAAATGAGCAAAGTATCGGAAAATTATAAATGATAAATTAAAAAATAAATTTATCTTATCAAATTAAATCATAATAAGTGATTGATTAGGACGTGCGATGCATAATAAATTTATGATATATATAAATAATAATTGATGATACCCAATTATCATCCGATCATATCTAATTAACCAAATATACGAATCTTATGATTGAAATGATACGTCCATTCAATAAACTCATTTGAGCCACTCATCTTGCAAAATAATTTGGGGTTAGAAATTTGTATTTTGCCATATATGACCGTTTTTTAGTTGATTTTTCTTCTTGACAAGCATCACATGTTGTGCATATGTAAAAAAGTATCACATCACACAACCCTTGAATATCATATTTGTACTGTATGTGATGTTTTTTCGACAAATGAAAAATAATTACAAATGACAAAATACAAAATTTCGCAAAGTTGATATGGTAAGTTGACAAAAATAAAAATTAAATACCAAACTGTAAAAATTAAGAACGATTGAAGCAAGAATCATAATTTGGTGAATCTTAAAAAGTATATACGCCACAATAAAGAAGAAAAAATAATAGTATTTCAGTTTAACATCTATAGTTAAACTTGGGCATTTTTTAAAATATTTGTTAGTTCAGGTACCAATACGATATTTTATAATTAAATTTGGGTGCCAAAATTATTGTGAAAAATCTACTTCCATTGCCAGTGGATTTGTTTTTTGCCAGACATTCCCTCAATTTTGGAGCTCTGACACCAATATCATGTTATACTCGCACTAAATATAAATATAAATATATACATTCTTACAAAAATAAGAATATTTGTTGTTTTTATATATGAACTATCAAATTTTCAACAAACTTATAAAATTTTACTCTAAGACAGAGTTCAGATCGAGATTATATTGAAATATATTAATTTGCAAAGCGATTAGGGTAAGATTTCTTTTATCAAAAAGTAGAGTAGCAGCACAAGGAGACGCCTATGTAAAGGTGTGTCACTATTTTTTTGTTTTCATTTAGTGCAATCACAATTTTATTAGTTGTACAATTTCTCTTTAATTGCTATTACGTTTTTCTTAGTTAGCTTTTAGTTGTTAGCACACGTGGAGGGAGTTAGAGAGTTAGTTTACAGACTTCTTGTATATAAACAGAGCTGTAATTCTTTTTCACGGATGAAATGAACAACTTGATTTCTTCTCCAAAATATCTGAAAATGGCTAAACTTTTCTCTCTGGTTGATACCATTTCACAAGTACATTAATTTGCAAAGCAATTAAGGTAATTTTAACGTAAGATAGAGTTTTAACCGTATTATTTGTTGCTCTGAGCTTTACCTTACTCGAAAATTTATAATAATTTAGCGCAATAAGTCATAAATCTCAAATTAGTTAGAGAATCCTCTCATCTTTTGTCAAAATCAAGTTTCATATTAGAACGTTTGAGGATTGAATATAAGCATGTGCTAAAGATTACATTAATTTCATCACATCCATCTATAAATTAAACTAAGTTTCATTCCTTATACAATTCAAACATTACCTTCTTGAATCTCAAAATAATGTAAATTGGTTGACCATATGAATTCTGTGGGTTGCCTTTTCCTTTACTTGTTTTGAACTTCCTAAACTCACTTAATTCTACAGTTGCCTCAATGCTATCTGGCCTATCACCTTATTCTTCGAACTACTTGCTTAAAGCTCACATTCTTATGATGTTATGATTTTCCCAATATATTCTGGAGCAAAGGCAATCTTATTGGACATGCTCAAGAGATACAAATCTCTAAAAGAAGGGAGTGAGGAAAATACATTGAGAACTAATAATTGCACTCTGGAGCCAAACTGTAATATCCAGATATATCAAGACAGCAAGTAATGTTTCTGCATGTCCATATCATTTAGAGAAGTTTTCACCAACTTGGTGGTGGAGTGAGTAGTTCTGCAGTTCTCATGCTATAGTCTGCAGTAGATTTATATGAAGCAACTCTGCCTCTAGTTTGATAGTGTAGTAATTTCTATCAACATTCAAAAGTAAGATTAAGTGCGCATTGAGCAGCTCTAGGCGGAAAACAATATCTACAAACACAAGATGTTGTTAGTAACCTAGACAGGTGACAGAACTTGCCTTGGATGAAATGCTTCCTCAGTTAGTCGTCTCCCTAGCAATAGTGTGATCACTATCCGCTGCTCCGCCTCAATTGTCCCTGCGATCTTAGGAATTCTTTCACGGTCAAGTTGATGCCAGTTGGTTCTTCCATTGCACCAGTTCCGTTATCTCCATTAGGGAACCTTGTAGTTACTGGTGGGATAAGGAAAACCCCAATATCCTCCAATTGCATGACATGGCGTTCAGTCAAGGAGCTTTGCCAGGTCAAGGGATTCATGTCTGGTGCCATGTAGAGTGGTTTACTGTAGTCCCAAGACCGGACTAAGCAAGTCAGCAAGTCATCACATAATCCCCCAGCAATCTACAAACAGGCGTGCATAAACATGAGCAAAGTTAGCAAGGATCGATGATGCTTGACTATTTGTGGTAAAGAAATGTTCACCTCGAACTTCCAATCAAGCCCATGATATAATTTTTCAAAGTAATTATTTTTTGCTGAAGGAAATGGAGTCATAGACAAGTATCCAAAAACCTGCACATGGAGTTTATTGGTACAGCTCAAGAAAGCCTTCGTAAAAGTTTTTTATTAATCTGATCATCAAAGTCTGCTAGAATATGCGCACGTACACAGTAGGTCATTTAACTGCAAATTGATAGATATACCCGAAATGATCGGATGTATAGCAGCTGCAGCCTATTTTTAACACAATGACAATACTGCACATGTAAAACATGTTACCTTGCCTAGTGTGTTTGCTGACAATGGAGCAATAACCACAACTTCAGCCCATCTTCGGAGCTCGATGTGCAGCACACTATCACCTAATGTCTTCCAAGTGGACCAGTCATCCTCATCAGTATAAAGAGCAACATCTCCGGGAAGTGATGACCTGTCTATGAAATGCAGCGCTGCCCTAGTGGCAACTGCCTTTACATCTGCCCATTCATGAAAATAATAGCAGAGATCGGCAAATCTTAATGCTGCCAATGTTCCACAGGCAGCAACCACAATCCTAGGTGTTCTTAGGGCATATTTAGCTCGAGATAGTTCCCTGTATGGATTTGGAGGTTGTGGATGTGCCATACCTAAACACATACAACAATCTAAATAAATCGGAAGTTATTGTTCGCTCTAAATGAAAAAGAAAAGATACTAGGAAATGTTTATAGTTGGGACTATGGTGAGACCTAGCCGAACAAGTGGTTTAACTGCTCTAGTTTAGTGCATATAAATACAAGAAATGATAAGATGAACATACTAGAAAATGTTTATAGTCGGACTATGGTGAGACCTAGCCGAACAAGTGGTTTAAGTGCTCTAGTTTAGTGCATATATATACAAGAAATGATAAGACGAACATGTCACTGGACAGTACTTCAAGCGCCACAATAAAAAAAAAAAAAAAACAGAAAACTAAAAGATGTTACATGGTAGATGGCCCTTCAACTGTCCATTCAGAAAGGATGTCAGTTCATAAGGAAGATCCTTTATTTTAAAATTATCTGCTAATTATGGTATTAGGCTTCTAAAAATGATGTAAAGCACGATACATGCAAGCAACCTGATTTTAGAAGCCTTTCATCATTACCTTGAAACGCAAACAGATCTAATTCAATAATCAAGAAGCAGCTTGTTGGTCACTGCTATGAATATTATCAACAAAGAAATTTCTTATAGAGTGAGTGAACTGTAAAATACACTCACAGTTTCAAGTTCATGGTTTTCTGTTAGATTACATGATGCCTCTCCCAAGCAATAAGTGCAAATTTCTGAATGAGAACTTTCACAAGGTAATATTAAAATTCAACTTTTATACTCCAAAGCATTTAATTACCATCGGTGGTTAAAAATGTACAACTGGAATTATCAGAAACTCCATTCTTAACCACCAGTAAGACAAACAATGCTAACGCATTCATTTAAGTCAAATATAAGTCTGAACAATCTAATACAATTAAACTAGAGAAACTTGCCAAAATTACTTGTTTAATTTCATATCAAGAGAAGGATATATAACACAAGCACCATGCATACAGATCTTTCATGTTCTCCAGCTAAATCAGAAATAGAAAAACAAAAGCTCTATTTACATTTAAAAGTTTATTGAACATTATCATGAAAAGAATAAGATTTTGTGCATTGTAAGTTTCTGCAATTTATTGCTCTCAATTTCTCTGCTAAGTGTAAACAGAATTGATGTCCAAAATTAAAACAAAAAGTAAAGCACAAACCACTGGAGCAATTAGGTTCCAAAATCTATCTGTTTTCCAGATTGAAATAGGCCTACTTCTGTAATTTTTGTGAAGAGCTCTTAGCTGAGTTAAGGAAATTTATGTGAGATATAATAGTGATCAACAAATTGCATAATACTCTGATTAACATCTTTAAGTTTGCCAGTTTTCATTTGATTAAACGACGCATCACCCAACCTGTGATAGAATTTCAGAATGCCTCAACTTCTGCGGATATGATTATGAAGATTGATAAAAATTACAACCTTACAATCATAAACCTCCATTTCATGCAAATTAAGATAACAGAAGAATTTCGGCCATACAGTTAGACTAACATAATTCAATGTGATATCATCAAACCGATCACACATCTTAACATGCTATTCAATGATCCACCAAACAAATTAAATACAATGGTGAAGGGAAACCACAAAGTAATATATACAAAACCAACTGCATCTGAAAAAACAGAAAATAGTAACTAAGAAAAATCCAGCATCTATGTGAATGAAAGGCAAAAACCAATCAACTGACATTAACATAGGGGAAAAAAATTCAATCAAATAGCAGCTCGAGATTGTTCGCCTAACCACCTTAAAAGTGAAAATTTTCGAATTACACTTAACAACAAAAAAATTTGGTAGAAAACACAACCACACGAGGCTATTTCCGCGAATCATAGTGAACAAACACATTACAGACACATGAACATTGCCTTGCCTCGATGTATTTGATCCAAAAACGTTGCAGCGGCATAGTAGAATAAATCAAATCATATCCATGAACTGGACCAAAAAAAACTAGGAAAGTTAAAGATAACATCAATGAATCAATTTCCGACACGAACGAGATAGTGCTATTTTACTGCTAATATTAAACAAATCGCGCAAATATTACCAAAAAAAAAAAAAATCGTCTTTCTGGTCTCTCTTTCTTGCTTCCTTTGTGATAGACTCTGGGGCGGAAGAGAGATGAGGAACCGTTAGGACGAGGGAGAGAATCGGGCGAAGGAAAGGTTAAATCAAAAAAAGGTGAAATTGTATGAGAGATCAAGATAACGAAATTCTTCTATATACGAGTTTACCAGAATTCATTGTCATTGCCTGGCTAACTAAGAGATAAGAAAGAAAGTCAAAGGACAAAGGAGGGGGAGAGATAAAGAATAGAAATCGAGAGGTCACCTCACCGGACTGGTGTCAGATTATCATCAGAATAACACGAGAGAGTAGCAAAAGATGATGGTGTCGAACTGATTTCTGTAGGATTTGTAAAGTGGAGAGAATATCATACTATTGTCCAGCGACAGGAAAAAAAGAAGTAAAAAGACAACTGCGGAAATGGGATTTGAAAACAAATTCTGTTATGGCGTTGGCGGGTGATTCCGCTACTCGTCCACCTGGATTGTTTGACAAACGTCGTCGTTGCTCTCAGCTGAAGCCTCCCTTTCACAAACGTATATGGATTTGTTTGTTTTTTTTTTTTTTTTAAATACCAGTAATAAATTATTATTAATTAAAATAAATCGATTATACTCATTACTGTCGATCATTAATTAAAATAAATTACTTATAATTAATCGACATATCCAACATAGATCATTATAGCATTCATACACTGATCAATAATATTAAATAAACTAAATCTAACCAACACCTACTATTATAGACAATACATACTATGCAGTGGAAACAACATCCGACACATACAGTGGGGTTCGAACTCATAACATCTAAGGTTATGGAACCTCAACTTCGCCAACTAAGTTAAGACTTATTAGCCAAACGTATGTAGTTTTTATTAGGGGTAATCGCGTTGCGATTTTGAAGTTTATTAAATTATTTTTCAATTACATTATCATTTGCAATTTTATAAAATAATTTCTCAAATTAACACTTTCAAAACTAAAATCAAAAGTGGGATTTTCTGTTGTTTCGAATGATTTGACGATTCCAACAATTATTACAAAAACAAGGTATTAAAACTAACAAAAACTAAGAATATATCCAATAAAAACCCTTTCATTGGTACAAAAACTAGTAGATTATTGGAATTACTTAAAGTCAAATACACTATTGTTTAAGAATATATGTAGCTAAAGTCTTTACATAATAAATATAACAAGTTTTGAAATAATTAAAGTTAGATACTTAGGCTCCATTTACTTTTCAGGATTATGCTTGATATCCCATTTAAATATGACTAATTAATTGTTTACTTTTATTTTGTCTGGCTCGTGTTTAATGGCTAATGCCACTACTACTAGTTTTTTAAATAGTGATTGCAAATTCACCCGTCGAGTTGGATTTGTAACCACCATCTACATGAATTTCATCCTATATTTAATCCATCATTAGTCTGTACTGACCTAATCCCGTCACTTGAAGTAAACGAGCTCATACAGGATGGGGGAAATTCTATTATGTTTGGTTTGTTATCTTGAAATTTAAACCTTTTTTTTTTTGAGCCCAAATTTAAATTTTGCAAAAATGAACTTTGCAATGAGATCCTTTGATAATATATAAACTTTCTTTTATAATTTGAATTTGAAATTTTTTAAATAATTAATTAAATTTATATTTTATATATATTTTAAAGAATTAATTATATACGTAACGGTGTAATTCGATTTTTGATATTTTTTTAATTATAAATCAAAATTAGACCAATAAGGTGGTGAGCTTTATTTTAAATTTAGGATTCAATTTGGAAGATAAATCATATAAAAACGATCCGATCTGTTGATTTGGATGTTTTGTAAAAAAAAATGCCACCCTTAATTTTGGTTGAGGTTGAGTTGAACTTTCGTTAGCATTGGCATCTCATGCTTTAGTTTAGCCATGTCGAAACTCATATCCAAACCTACAGAAAAATTGTTAGACTAGATCCAATCTCATTAAAAAATATAAATTAAATTTTGTGTTCGGTTTTCACCCATTAATCCAACAGTTATCCAAAAACTTATGACCATCACAATCACCGTCTCTCTCTCGATTTCATATTTCATGCACATCAATCGCTTCTTTGCTTGTAGCTACCTAACCTAATCCCTAACTATATCACCTGTCCCGGCCTCCTCTATCGCCACCACCGTCTACAACTAGCCCCATTTTGAGCTGCCGATTTTTGTTACACGTTCACCCAAACCGCATCGCCTCCTCCACTACATCCACTATGTTAGCGGTGCTCACCTCCTTCTTCGTCTTCGTTGATGGATGCTGCCTTGTAGTTTTTATCTCCAACTTCCTCATATTGGCATCGCCTAATTATATAATTTTAATTTATAGGGAATTTTTTTCTTGCTATATAGTCTGTTTTCTGCTGATCAATGGGAGTGTTTATACTTAATTCGCATTCAGAAACCTATTCTAGTAAAATCTTAAATCAATGGTTCAATGGATGTCATGATATGTTATGCACTTACGCTTGATTTGGTGGCAGCTTGCAGCAATAGATACTGCAGAATTTCTTGTGTGGTTGTTGGGATGATTTCAATGGTTAGATGCAATTGTTGCACTTAGTGTGCGGACCTGATTCGACCAAATTTAAATTGATTATATAGGAAGTGTAATGTAATTATACTTGCCGTGTGATTAGTGTATAGTTAAGGAAAAGTGCCCAATCATAGAGTAATATCACACTTGCTCTGTAATTGATTTGGTTTGACTAAATATAAATTTTATTATTTCTAATATATGTTGATTAAAATAGACATAATAACTACAATTGATTTATAATATATGCTTTTGATTAAAATAAACTAAAAAATATTATTTTTTCCTCCATCTTTTTCAAAGTGAATTTTCTACCAATTTTTTTTAATGAACATTGAAGATTAATTAATTTTTTGATTTAGTTTTTATTAAATAATACATTATTTTTTATTTTTAATTGAATACATCAAATAAATATTTTGAATTAAGTATAATTCACTATGTCAGTGACTTGATATCTTTATAAATTTTAGTTAATTTTTTTAGTAAATGAATTTTCATTTAAACACAATCTTAATAATGTGTATAGTCCAACAAATCTACAATCAAGATCATATATCGGTACATAAAAAATCATATAGACAAAATATAATTTGATAATAAACAGTGATTTTTAATCTCTAAAAAGTAAAAAAATAATTATATATATTGTTATTTGACTTATTTATTTATTATCCATCAATATCATTTATCACATCTATTTTTTGCAAAATTAGAGATACACCCACAAAAAATTATTCATTGCACAAACTATCCTGAACTTTGGTTGACATGGATGGTTTTGTAATTATACAACAAAGTATGAATTTGTTGTATAAATAAACTATATTTAAGGGGTGAAAATATAATTATTTTACAAATAAAATAAACTTATTTTGTTTTTCTAATTTTACAAAACAAAAAACTCCAAACATAGATCAATATAAAAATAGTAATAATAAAGTTTAAAATTTAAAAAAATAATAGCTCAACCTAGATGCAGTGTATGTAGAACAACTTTCCCCACAATAGGGCAAGATAAACTCCTCAGCAGCATTCCATCCCCACACCTCAACCCTCAATCTTCCCTCCTTGTTGTCTGATTTCCGCCATCAACGAGCTTCTTGAGTTGAGTGTCAGTGGGTGTGCTTTAATTGAACGTGTAGGGTAAAAGAAGTGTTTGTTTTGAAGAAATTTATAGGGTTTTGGATTAGGTTTGTCTACTTCAACTTCAACTTCTCTTTTCTTCCAGTTACAGAGGAGTTGAAATTGAAGAAAGGTAGTGCTTGCTAGCCGAAACCCTAGCCAACTCTACCGGTGGGAACAGCAGGTGGCTGCAACAATGAAAGTGGTGGCGCTGGTCAGCGGCGGTAAGGACAGTTGCTATGCGATGATGAAGTGCCAAGAATACGGCCACGAGGTTTGCATTTGTCATATCTGCGTATAAGTGTGAATGGATTAGTTCGGAAGACAAATTCTTGGGTGTTAATTATTTATTGTGGTTTCAGATAGTAGCCCTGGCGAATTTGATGCCGGTTGATGAAGCACAAGATGAGCTTGATAGTTACATGTATCAAACAGTAAGTCTTTGCATTCATTCAACTTTTATTATTTTTTCCTTGCAGTATGTATACTTGATGGATGAAAAGAGTAAAATATGGGCGAGTTGCATCTTCTTCCTGTTGGATTTGACTTAGGGTCCCTTATTTTAGAAATTTTAATGGATGAATTTTGTTTGCTAGCGTTTGCTGGATCACATCCTTTTATGCAGTTGGTTACATGTGTGTGTGTGAGGACTGTGGGTGGCTAAAAAAATTCACATCATTGGCAATCCATGATGCATTCCCTAAAATGCTAGAACACTCATAAAAAGGGTCCTCTATGGTACTGAATATTCTCTGGATAGGTGGATAGGGGGCACAGGTAGGAGACAGGGGCTGATACGCGTTGCATACATTGAACTGTAGTATTGGAAACTAAGAGCCAAAAAAAAAAAAAAGGAAGAAGAGAAACAAATATATAGAAGTATTATTTGCTTTTACAATAGGGTGTTTTGTGATGCTTTAAAATTTTGTAGTTGAAGTTAAAAATAAAAGTTGTCCCAATTTTTTTTTTGGATAACAATAATACTTTAAATTCTTTATCTTCCGTGATATATTTGATGTGGGAAAAAGATATTGTTACCAAAAGGCACTCCCTTTAAAGGCAAAATGCCAAAAAAGACATGGATCTCCACCTTTATGTGTGATTCCAAGTCTGTCCCACCTGAGCAACCTACATAACCCTAATTATGAGCCATTTTCGGTTTGGGACCTGGGTCAGGGAAGATCATTCGACTTGATCTTCTCAATTAAAATATGAGCTCAACCGTTACAAGATTAAGAGGAAAGTACTTAATTAATAAAACAACTTTAGGTCTATGGTCTTGTAGTTCACAGTATTGATGTTATAGTACTTTTGAAATTTTATTGTATGCACACACACGTGTGTTTGCATTGGTTTAGTATCATAATCTTTTTGGCATTTACTGTATTTAAAAAATTTGAAGTCTAGTCATATACCAAGAATTTCAACAAATAAAACTAGAAAACATTTAATAAGCTTGAATCATTTTATTTGTGTTCTTATATTATATTAATTTGATTTCCTATAGATAAATATATTATAAATATGTATGATGCTCATGCATATTATTATATATAAAGAGTCATTTCAAACTGTGCTCTATCCAATACTCTTTGAGAATTAACATATCCTGGGTTTCTATTGTATTGTTTCCTTAACCATGCATCATAGTGTCTAAAAATTTTACTCGAACTGAAGAGGGTAGAGGTTCTCTTCTATTTCTATTGCTTGATCATTGAATTTTTAACTGAAATTCGCACTTATCTTAAAACAAATATCCTTGAACAAAGCCTGCCATTTTCTCGCTTTCTGTGCGAGTAAATTGCAAGAAGCGCAGGTTCCGCAGCTGTAGTGCCCAATTTTCATGTCTATGCTGGAATATGAAAAGGGAATGACTAATAACAGGATACAATGGAATGGTGGATAATTTCCACAATAGTCTTTATAGACTTCAATATGAAAGATGAACCTTGATTAGAGAGATGTGGTTAGAGTTTTTCAGTTGCTACACATATCTTTTCCCTTTCTTGTGTTGTTCAATTAAAGTCGTGGAAGTTACTCTCGCAATAATTGCTTAGCTATATTAACTGTGATTTCTCTGGGGATATTTGTGCAGTTCTATAACTTGCTGCCTTTGGTTTGTTTCTACAAGTTTAGAATCAATATTTCTTCTTCTATTATGTTCTAATTAATTAGGTGTTGGATGACTTCTGCAGGTGGGCCACCAGATAGTTGTTAGCTATGCGCAATGCATGGGGATTCCGTTATTTCGGAGACGGATTCAAGGATCCACCAGGCAAGCCCTTTGAGTGGGAATCTTTTGGTATAACTGATATCCAACCTTTACGTTGGGGAAGCTAAATATACTTTTTGTGTTTGACTAGATATCAAAGAAAACACATGTCCTTCATCCTTGATAAACTTACTCCTCTGTGATTGATAGCATATTGTTTTAAGCTATTGCTATTTCATTGGCTTTATGATTTTGAATGGACATGGCTATGGTGTTATACAGAGGTGCAAATGTTTGCGTTGGTCACTAGCTTTTTCAGCATGATTTAATAAAGTTCAACTTCAAATTTTCAAATGCAAATTATCAACTCAAGGCATGCCGGTCGGCTCAAATGCTTATTTCCACCAAGGTTGACCCTAATATTTTTTCTTGTTTTCTTTTTTAAGGTGACTTGTGACTTTTTAGTGAGTTTTGAATATTTTCCTATCTTAATATAACTATATTAGTGTTTAGTGTTATTTTATATTTCAATTACGAAATAGTTTTGACTATGAATTTGATTTGTTTACCATTCATTTATCCCATGTGAGTCTTATTCATGCCCAAATGATCTAATCTCATCTCCTTAATTCGAGCCAAGACATGCAATCTCTTACCCCACATGCAACCCATTTCTTTGCGTCACAACAGTCAGGCCTCATTTTTTCACAGTCGATACATTTCTGAAAGTAAACCAGGATTTGATGTTTGATTCGCACTGAAGGGTTGAAAGAATCCGGAAAGAAGAGCTTAGAGATGCTAACTATTAAGAAACCATGAACAACCACCCACCCTGTATGTTGTTGTGAGTGACATCTACTGAAACATAGTCTACTACCTATTTACTAGGGCTTCTTTCGGATGCCTGGAGGGATTTCATTTACTTCCTTTTGTTTACATCGTTACTGATCTAAAACAAACAAGTACATTTATCTACATACCCATTTATACAATCATTTTTTCTTACCTTCACCTTTCACCCCATCCAAATGAGCTCTAGAATAAATCCAAAATATCTCAGTAGGGAGACACATATGACATTACCACTGGTACAAGAGAACATAAGGATATTTCTGGGTAATCATATAACCATATTCACTAGAAAATGCTGAATTCTTAGAATGAATGCTAATCTTGTTAGTTTCTAAAGAATCGAGATGTATCTACTGTAGGCTATGCTATGATATACTCAAAGCACTTCAATCAATATTGTGTTATTTTGGGCTTTACAGGCATCATAGTCTTAGCTACAATGTGACTCCTGGAGATGAGGTTGAAGATATGTTTATCCTATTAAAAGAAGTAAAGCGCCAGATACCCTCTGTTGCAGCAGTTTCCTCAGGTGCAATTGCATCTGACTATCAAAGGTTACGTGTGGAAAGTGTATGTTCTAGGTTGGGGCTTGTTTCTTTAGCATATTTGTGGAAGCAAGATCAGTCATTGCTCCTTCAACAAATGGTAAACTATGCTAATTCTATGTTTGCTTCTGATAACAGCAATTATGTCATCGATGATATTAACTTATCTTGCCTTTTGTTTTGTTTCAGATAAGAAGTGGAATTGTTGCCATCATAGTAAAGGTAGAAAATGTGCTTAGCTTCTCACAATAATTCGATTAATGGTCTTTGATCCAATTCCTTTATGCACATTTTATATGCAGTCTTCTGGTCTTCAGTACTTGTTATGCAGATTTTCTTAACGTATGATCTTAATGGATATATGTCCTAAATTATAGTTCTTTATTTTTCTGTAGCAATAACCTTGACAAAGTCATCTTTGATTTATCTGCAGTTTGACTGACTGTATGTGGTTATGCTTACTTCTTTAGCAAAAATGGATTCATTACTTTCCCTTTTTGTAGGTTGCAGCCATAGGGTTGGACCCCTCAAAGCACTTGGGGAAGGAAATAACACATGTAGAGGTCCATCTTCACAAGTTAAAAGAGTATGTTAGCCAACTCATCTCTTATGGTCTTTGGTATTTAATCTTAACAGCAATTATTGTTTTACTGGTTTATTTGTAGGTTGTATGGGATAAACGTATGTGGTGAAGGGGGAGAATATGAAACTTTAACTCTAGACTGTCCGCTCTTCAAGGTATGCTTACCTATCCCTGTCATTTTGATCTTATTAAAGTTTTGAATATTCGTTATGAGGTGAGTGGTGATACATGTATAATGTCTATGCTTCTTTGCTGCTGATTCAGCTTGTGATTTTGTGGTTTCTAATAAAACATTTACTATATTTTATAGTTAGCTTGTTTACTTTCCTTCATTGTATTCAAAGTATTAACTTATAGATCTTTTCCAGAATGCTCGAATTGTGCTGGATAAATTTCAAGTTGTCTTACATTCATCGGATCAAATTGCTCCTGTAGGGGTCCTGCATCCCATGGAATATCATTTGGAGAACAAGTTGGTTTCATTGTCTGCTTGTGATAATGACAAAAGTTATGAGGTAACTCTGGGGGAATTCGATTCAGTATGTGAAGTGTTGGGAGATTGCCAAGATACCTGTGAAGCCCCAAATCAAAAAAATGATGTGATTTCTGACTTAGCACTAGATACACAACATGATATTCACATCTCAGAATCCAGGAAGGATAGTACTATTTCCATTGCTTGCTGGTTGCAGGATGCCTCTAAAACCTCAGCAGGTATGTATTAAGTTATGACAGAAAGATAGTGGGTGAGCAAGTGGTAGATTTCCGATATGCGTGTTCTCTTTTATTTAGTTCTTCTCCTTGTTTTTATTCTAGTTGAGATATATCTTTCACTTGGATGTTCATTTCTCTGTGCTTTCATCTTCTTAAATCGACAGATTTGCGGGAGGATCTGAAGGTGGTTTTAACAAGAATTGAATTGCTGCTTATGGAATATAATTGTTCTTGGGAGAATGTTCTTTATATACACCTTTATATTGCTGATATGAATGAGTTTGCACCAGCAAATGAAGAATATGTAAAATTCATTACTCAAGAGAAGTGTTGGTTTGGTGTACCATCACGTTCCACAATAGAACTTCCTCTATTGCAAGCTGGTTTGGGGAGGGCATATATTGAAGTCTTAGTATCAAATGATAATACTAAGAATGTTTTGCACGTCCAAAGTATTTCTGAGTGGGCTCCTAGTTGTATCGGTCCATACAGCCAGGTAATACATCATTTAATGTGGATTCTGGTTATATTTTATTTCTCCTATCACTTGGTAAGTATACTTTGGTAGCCAGCAAGTTCATTCTGTAGTATATTTGCATTTTTTAACTTCTGAGATTGTTCTGCATTCTAACTTGTGAGTTTATTTAGTTGGTGGTGTTTTTCCCTACCAATCCATTCTCATACATATCACATATGATGAACCTCAAGTTCTTAATTTCATACTATTATGTGATCGGCGAGTGTCGTCTGTACTTAACCAAAGAAACGGAACATTATCCAGGTCTTGAGGCAACCACTGGAGTTTATAACCTGTTAAGAACTAGGACCAAGATTCAGGTTAATTAATATTTTGTCCCTTTTAAACATCCCCCCCGAACCTCCATTTCACATGTGTGTGCGTGTGCTTAACGTACTTGCTTGTATATGCCCTCCCAAATGTTCTCTCTTCATTACTTACAAAGATGATATTTTGATTTTTATTTAATTTATGCTATCATATTGAGGAGGGGATCCTTTAGTCTGACAAGTTTCAATATTTCATCTCCTTTAATGACCTCATATTGGAAGCGATCGGCTTTTCTGATTTGTCAACCATACATGGCTGACAAGAGAATGAAATCACTAGACATCGCCATTCAGTCTACTATCTTCACAAATCTCGTGTAAGAGAAGCTACTCCCTCCTTGGTCACACCTTATTTTGCTTTCTTAAGGGGCTGGTGTTTCATTTGGATGTGCAACTTCCTTTTTGATGCTCATCCATTCATCCATCCATCTAATAGTCTTCATGGCGATGTTACCTACAACCAATTCAGTATAACCACAACATGTCAACAGTAGAACAGTATTAGTCAACCGCTGCTTTCTTCTTGAAAATTCCAGATGATGAGCACCATATTACCATTATTGAATAGAAAAAGATGGGTAAAGATTTTTCTGAATGATGTTATTCAGTTAATGGAAGTTTAACTTTGTACATATGATTTTGTTTGTATTTATTGTTTTGTTAGTGCCTTCCAAATAAGTTCTTAGGATTGTGTATGCAGTATGCTATTCAATAGCCCATTCTTAAACTCAGGGGCCTCCACATTCAAGTTGCAATTGGAGGAAAAATAGTTCATGATATATTTGCTATACTACTCATGTTTCCTCCTAAAATTACATGGAACTTTTAACATCTCTTTCCAATACATGAATTGGCAATCATGTTTCTATTGATATGTGCTGAGTCAACGTATAAGTGTGTGTATATAATATGTATTATTGTATTCTTCTGTTACAAGTTGTTTTCATCATTGATGAATGATGTCAGTGCAATTTTGCAAAGTGAAACCATAAGGTTGGAATTAATTGGAATTTGATGTGTTAATAACTGTTACAAACACCATTTTAAAGATGAGGATCTGCAATAAGTTCATTGATGGTCCTGAAAATATCACACTTTTATTTTCATTTTCTTCAACCTTTAGTGACTTAAATATCCTGTATGTATCCTGCATAAATTTAGTTTTGGATGGGATTCTTAATTCTGCAAAATTTAGCTTGTCCTCTTGTCCGTTTAGTACCTTACAAAGTAAACTCTTTGTGGCAAGGACCTAAAATATATGTGAATGTATAATTCGTTTTTTATGTGTTTTTCATGGTTAGAAACTAGTGAACTCTCTTTGCAACTTTCATTGCGTTCCTCATTTTTTATGCATACTTTTCAGGCAACAGTGCATAAGGATGTTTTATATATGGCTGGCCAGTTGGGGCTTGACCCACCAACAATGTTGCTTTGTGATCAAGGTCCCCCACATGAGTTTCAACAGGCACTAACGAACAGTGAAGCTGTCGCAAAATGTTTCAACTGTTCAATATCCACTTCTGCTGTTTCCCTTGTCATTTTCTGTTCGGTATCTGTAAATTCATCAGACAGAATTGCCATTGAGGATCAGAAGGATGTCTGTCTTGCACAAATGAAGCTGCGGTTAAATAGTGGAAGGAGGCCCAGTATGCCTGTAGTGAATGATCCTGTTATTTTATACGTTCTTGTTCCTGATCTGCCAAAGAGGTGAACTTCCTACTCCGGTGCTTATGAGTTTATCATTACATCATATGCAGCCATCAATACAAATCATTCCCAAATTTCTATGTGTATTAAAAAAAATGAATTAATTATTAAGAAATCATCAGATTCATTTTTTTTCAAGCATTTGTGATGGCATTACTGTGGGCTTATGGTACACGCTAATAATGCTAAATTAACTCAGTGTGTAGCTAAAATCAAAAGATATGGTTATGTCTTTCTGTTTTACTGATTATTTGGGTTTGTACAGAGCTTCAGTGGAAGTAAAACCCTTGCTTTACTGTGGGGAGAATATAGAGACTTCTCCTGGTGTCACCCAAAAAGACCTATCCATGGGAGAAGTGTATTGGGGATTTCAGCATGAAAGCTGGCATAATAATTGTCTTCAGAAGTGTATCATTAGTGGAAGATTGTGTACGGCTGTCATATCTGTCACACAGGAAATTGCAGGAAAGATATGTCCTCAGACCACTGACTCTGCTTATGCTGAATCACAATGTAAAGTTAATACTGAAAAACAAGCTGTAAGGATGGCAGAGTTCTGCATCTATCTTCTTGATAAAGTTCTTTTGGAGAATGATTTCTCTTGGGATGATGTAATGGTTAGTTTTCTCTTCACTGTCGTCAATTTTCTCTTGTGATGGTTTCTTGTCTACCTCTGCTTTGTTTTATGGTTATGCATCTTTTCTACTTATAGTTTTGTGTTTCTACAGCTACTTATTTTTCTCAAGATGCTACTTTTATTGTCTGCATAGTGGAGACAATATTGTGGTGTTATCTATATGTATTCACTTTTTTATTTAGTAAAGTATCTGTCCATGTCTAAACGTAATTGTTCAGATTCCTTGTCTTTAGTTCAGCACCATCACCTTCTCTCCCGTCTAAGTACTGTTTGTCTGGCGATAAAGGCCTACAATATATCCTGATATTTTTAAGGGAAACCTATGGTTAGATAAGTTTATGGTATTTACTGATAGAAACTTTATCAGCTAACTGAAGAGAAGGTGAGGGTGCTGAAGGTTTCATGTCATATTAATAGATACACATAATTTCCTATGCAATGCTTTGTTCCCATTTTTTCTGCATTCTTTTCTTTTTAACTATTAACCTTAACTTCTTGGTGTTTCTTACTTATATTTTCATCATTTCGCATGGCCTTGCAATATAGTTGACGTGACTACACCAATGTACCTGTCCCAAAATAGCTGCATATTAAAGGAAGACTATGTTCTTGGCCTAGCCATGCACAAATGAATAATTTTCCTGGCAATATTCTTAAAACAATATCTGATGGCCAATATGTTTCTGAGTCTGTCTCGGTATGCTTCCCGATGATTTAATCTATGTGGGGCTTCTCCTTGCTAATCGACACTTTTATGATTCGGTCTACTGTCTGGATGTGTTGACCTTCCATTGCAAATATTTACCCTTGTTCTGCTTCTTCTGGGCTTCTATATGCTGTTGGTATTTCGAACCCTTCCAGACGTTTCTCATTGATATCTTATTGTTTGTAGAATTTGCGGATCTATTTCATAGCAAGTCCTCACGCCAGCCATGAAACATTGTCAACAATCTTCACCAATGCATTCAATGAATTTGGGGAGATGAGCAGGAGAATCGACAGTGACAAAGGGTCATTCTTCAACCTTGTTCCCGTCTTGGGTGCTGGGAGGTCAGCAACATCCTTAGACAACATACTTACGTGTGAGCTATTTGCCAGGAAATCTTAGCCAGAGTTCTTTTGTTGGTTGAGCTATCTACTTTATACATATTGATCAGGTAACAAATCACTAGTCCAAACATAGAAGATACATGCGCACACGTACACCAGGCACAGTATGCATTATATATCTACGAATTGCTCTGAGAAGCTCCCTTATTTCAGGCAACTATACTTGGCAAAATGATATTTGTATTCACTCTGTAATTGAACTGGGTCGATTATATGGTTCTATTTTTGATGGGTGATTAAAGGTGGAGCAATATGGGAGGTTGAATGAGTACGATAAAACACCAGATGAATAGTGTTACCAAGATCCATATTTTCAAAATCCAAGTTATTGTTATGTAAATTAATGACATACCTTTTGTCTTTACATACCTTTTGTCTTTGATTATTTATTGCTAAGCTATAGAAATTTGTAGAGAGATACTGTAGCCTTTTGGTTTAAATCAATTTAACTTAGATGATTCAAAAGCGTGGAAAATACTTTTTTCAGTTTATTTTTAACAATAGGACCTTATTTTAGATGGTTGTAAACCGATTCCTAGGAGAGTGTTGTGGGGTTGTACTTTTTTGTAGAAAAAGAGTTTATACTATTCCAAAAACTTAAAGTAAGGAACTATTATTTTATTTTTAGATTTTAATATATTTTCCTTCAATTTTACCAATATTAAATAAGAAATTATTATTACAAATGCTTTGTGATTTTTATAAAAATATCCCATTGACTTGGAAAATTTATTTTTTCAGCTTATAAGCTGATTGAAATAGCAGTAAAATGAAAGGTGAAACCCATTTCTTGATACCAACAACAACACTTCTCAAGGATGAAACATTGTATTAAGGATCAAATATTCTAAATAGTAAACTTATCGTCGGCTAAATTATACATTTTGTCCTTATATATTGCCACCAAATCGTTCATTTTGATCCCTAATTTTTTTCGAGGCGAGATTTTAAATCCCTGTAATCTTTATAAATTGTTAAAATTTATAAAGTTGGAGAACATACCTTGCAAACAATACGGTCGTGGGCCAGTTATCCGAATTAATTGCGGGATGCGTAGTTTGACTCAATTACGAATATCTCTTTATTATTTGAAAAATTATAAATATTTTTTTAATTTTGATGGCCGATCAATGATTACCCTGATTCGTTAATTTTTCGTTGAGTTTCAATTCATTTTTTGTGGTGAACTGAGCAAAATGCTCTATTAGAATAAAAGTTATATCTTTTTTAATATTTTAATTTTTTTTGACTAAGTGGATAAATTTTTTATAATTTTTAAAAAAATTTCATCTATTCCGTTTGATTTTTATAATTTTTTATTTTTTTTTTATAAAAGTACAATAAGGCGTACTTATAACTTTCTTAAATCTCGTGGAAGCCCGTTGTAATTTTACCCAATAGGTTATTGAAGAAAACTTTTTTAAAATATTAAAAATAAATGTTGTAAAAAGTATCAAAAATAAAAATATAATAATTTTACTAGCCAAATATAAAAATAAAAGTAAAATGGCAAAAATATATTTTTTTCTTAAATAATTTTATTATTTTTCATTTAAAATCCAAGGAAAAAAAGTTTGTTGTGGAAAAAATAAAAAAAAATAAATAAAAACCATCAAGTGAATACAAAAATAATATTAAAAATAAAATTCGAGCACAATTAAATTATTTATAATTATTCAAATAGTAATATAATATTAATACTAAAATTTGTATACTAAAAATAAAATTTATGGGATTAGTCACAAGCAGGATCAAAAAGTTGAAAGAATTAAGCCCACTTCAATGGCGGAAAAATACGACGTGGCATATTCATATTCCACAATTTCTGGTCGGAAAGTACTCTGCAGAGAGAGTGTTGATGTTGTCTCTTTCGTAGTTCTCGTTGTAAGACAATCTGGTTAGATCGTTCTCTTTTGGCTTTGGGTTTTGTCAGCTGATAGAGTTTTAACTGATCATTTAAACCCTAATTCTCTTCACAATATTGGAAACCCATCAATTGATTACCCGCATTCGATTGCCTCTTAGCATCACTCGATTGAAGGTGGAAATTTCCTGTTTTAATGATGTTACATCAAGTTTTTAGTTCAAAACTCTTGTGATTTTGCGAAGTTAGTTCTATTTTATTTGGCTTTTTATTTTTGTCCTTTCCTTGTTGCAGAAACTCAGGTGATAATGTCGCCGAGGTGGAGCAGAGTTTTCGGCCAAATTTGCAATTTGCGGAGGAGTACTGAATTTGCACGGAGGGATTTGTCTGTTTTTGAGTTTCGGAATTATGCTAAGGTTTCGGCTGCGGTGGAGCCCAATGCTGAATGCGACACTATTAAACCTGAGGTATGGGACTTTCAAATT
>NC_026150.1:5200801-5208500 GCF_000512975.1 Sesamum indicum
AATTCTATCATAAGTTTTTAGCTCTACTTTTGTTATCTTTTTTCAACTTCCGGTGGACACAAATGTTGTTAGGCTTGGGGCATTTGAAAATTACTCCTGTTTCGTGCATGCTTGTTTGTAATTTTTCCGAATTGGGTTTCCGTTTCTTGGCGTTGGCGGTGGATGTGGTTGTGCTTCTGGGTTAGAAATGAATTACTTGGCTCAATCAGATTCAGGGAAATGAGCAAATTATCATGATATACTGTGAAAGGGATCAAAAGGCTCTAGTTATGATACTGTGAAATCTATTATAATATGCAGTCAAAGGGGGTTAATACATGTAATTCAAGGATAAGTTACATCTATATACTAGTATCTTTGTTTGTGTGTGTGCTTGATTATGAACTAAAGGTCACCAGGGCCTGGGCTCCAATTGGGCATCTCAGAAATAGTGTTAATCTTCAGGTTTTGCGTACACAGATGCTAATTGTACTAATCTGATGTGTCCTCATTTTTAGTCTAAAGACAGTATACATGCTATTTATCACCATGGTAGCAAACATGCGATCAACTTCATTATGGAGGCATTTCTGCACGTTTGGTGGTGGATTGTTTTGCTGTATTGTTGAGTGAAAAAGCAATAAGCACATCACGAATTGGGTTTAAATGTTAGTTCTTTGGCTATTGTGAAATTTCATGCTTTCCAATTTTCCTCATCAGATTCACGAGAAACATGTATTCTATAGGTGAATCATAACAAGTTGTTTTGGTCCAAGCCACGTTCATTGGCATTGGCAACTGACTCACCGTATAGAATTGAAGATCCACAGTATGAGGGCATTAAACGATTTGTCCTAAAGATGATGCTATTCTACAGCAAGCAAAGCCAGTTCATCCGTTGGGCCAATGTTATTTACGGCCGTGTAGTATATCAAGTTGATAGACCTGCTATATATGATGGTCTGTTTTCTCTCACTTTGTGGCTTTTTTACAATTCATGAGACAAATCGGATTTTCTTTCTTATGCATTCTGTTTCCCTATATCTCATTCTAGTATTGTTGAATTTTACTGATAAATATAACTAGTCCAAGAGATGCATTTGGATGGATGTCCGGTATCAACTGATTCTGATCAGTTGTTATCTTGGTTTTGGCATAATTTTCCTGCCATATAAGAACTAACTAGCTGATACTCAGTACCTCTTCTGCAGTTTAGTGTTAACTTGTTGAGGTTTAAATTGAGTGTTGCCTCTTTGACATGCAGTGTTTAGCTTGGAGAAGACATTTAAAACTACGTTTTCCTTGCTTGTGCTCCATATGTGGCTTTGTCTACGGCGTTTAAAGGAAGAGGGTAAGGAAGGTGTTGAGTTGGGGCAATACTTGTATGAGATATATAATCATGATCTGGAATTGAGGGTGTCTAAAGCTGGGGTGAGTTGCCACACTCTTCTGTTGTAAAACTTCTTCCCTGTTTCTTTTTTAATTTTAACTTTCTACTTCACCTTCCACAATCCCAAGGGGCTACATATGATTGTTGAGATAAAAAGTGACTATGTTGAATATCTTTTTTGTTGGTTTGTAGAAAGCTTCCAGTGTGTAATAGGTCGAGCATGAGAGACTAGGTCATGATGATAAAACTGAAGGGCTATATTTGTGCTAGCAACTTTATCTACTCTCACTTGATACATTGTTTCTGAGCAGCTCTACTCTTTTTATTCTCTCTTTAAAAAACTGCAGGTAAATTTACTGCTATCTAAATGGATGAAAGAGTTGGAGAAGATATTTTACGGAAACATTGTTGCTTATGATGCTGCCATTGGAAAGCAGGATGACCTGGAAAATGTCATTTGGAGGTATGGCTATTTCTGAAAATGTGTGTGTTGGTCTGGCATGCTTTCTTCTTGCTGCCCTTGTATAAAAACTGGCAACGGGCTTTTAGACCGGAGAAATAATGTAGTAGGCTAGCTTCCAGACGTTAAGCTTGGATAAATCAAATTGCATTGGTTACACCTGATGAATGTATATTATCTCTCATTATTAGTAATTCTGCAACTTATTTGGCAAAAATTGATGGTAGTCAACCTTAAACTTAAGGTTTGACCGGTAAAGATTATCTATGATGTTAGTCATATAGATGTCTTCTGTTGTTTGCACTTTAGGAATGTGTTCTCGGATGATGGTACATCAAAACCAAGTGATGGCGCCTTACTTCCAGTCCAGGTAAGTCTCAAATCTTCTTATGCTGCATAGATCAGCTTAATAAAATTTTTGTTTATATATTTCAGTAGTCAGATAGGTAAACTATGATTCTCCTGTAAATATCTTCTATTCAAATTATCCTACCTCTTTGAATGTCAAAAAATATTTCACAAGAAAGGGGGTTAGAGAGGAGTTATCTTTAAGATTCTAAAACTCAAATTCGTAACAAATTGCAAGGGCAGCCAGCTAGATCAGATGAATAGTCCTGAGATGAGTTACTTGCCCGCGCTTTCAAATCCATCCACTGGTATATGATTAGGATTATTACATATTCTTAAACCCTTCATAAATTTATGAGTGTAGTTAGATGATTATCTTGGGGCTGGTCTTCGTTTTCAGGATATTTGGGTGCTATTATAATTGAGTGATTTTCTGCTATTTCATTCCTTAACCTTTGATCGTCGTGGAATTTAGGCTTCATTTTGGTTCCAAAGAAAATGGGGGCAAGAGTAAATAATTGTGAGAAAATACTACTTATAGCAGAATATAAACTTTGTTCTTTGAAATTCCCATAAAACTGATTCTATTTTCATTTCGACATAATTAAACCAAACCCAAAGAAATGTTTTTATATTAAGAAATGAAGAGGTTCTCCATATTTGAAAAGCTTTTTCAATATGTCCATAGAAGTTCCCACACAATTGGGAAATTTATAATTTTCCTCATATTGTTTTCTTTTTATCCATTTTCCTTGGGAACCAAGTGGAGCTTTAATTAATGGATGTGAAGGTGCAAGGGTTTCTAACTCCTTTCAAGATGAAGAATTATTTTCTATAATCCTAGCAGGTCCTGATCTCTAGTTTCATCTATAACTTGTAAGCATGAAATGTTGCTTTTCCTTTAAATAGTTGGACTGTTGCAGTTCGTTGCTGTTTTAGCTTTGTCGAATTTGGCCCTCAGTGCTTAAATTTCACGAAATCTTAAAGATCAAAGACACAGCAACCCAGCTCACATATTCCTTTTTATTGTAGGCAATGACAAGGTATATTCGTCGGGAAGCGAGTTGTCTATCGTTAACAGGTATTGATAAAGTTCTTGATTATGCATCTATATTCGAAGCACAATAATATTACTAGGATTGTTGGGAGCCTGGTTTGACATAAACTTCTGGAAAAACATGCATCAGAAATAATGATGAAACTTCTACCTGCTCATAAATGGGACTTTTTTGTTTACACCCTGTTGCGACGAAATACCCATCATATCATACTATTAGATTTATCACTGGATACTTGAAGTTCTCTTTGTTATATCTGCAAAATTATTTTAGCCAGCGCAATGCAAAATCTGCTTCTATAGTAAAGATTTGTGGTTACTTTGTGTAGATAAAGAAGCCATACTATCTGGCAACTTCATGTTCACGCCATTGGAGGATACAGGTCCTGATTTGCCAAGAAAGTAGTGCAAAATAGGCCCGAAAGTGATTCAGCAATCATTACAGATATACGCCAAAAGCTTCCATGATTAGGTTGCATTCATATCCTTTTACAACGAATACAAGAGGATCTGAATAATGGGTTCCCAAGGAAATGAATGTTGGAAATGCTTTTAGAACTTACATGCCCTGTTGCTGAAACATACTCTTACATTATTTTTGAATCGACTCGGGAGCTACAGACTAAAACGATGGTGTTGGTGTTGCTGTTGATGGGATTAAGATGGGATAAAGATAAATATAAGTAATGAGCTATAGTGCTGAACAATTTTTGTCTGATGAATATGCTATATTTTGTAGCATCACATTGTAGTTTACTCTTTATTCTTGGCATATATGTCCTCTTATGAAGTTGTTTGTGATAGACCCATGTGTTCTGGTAAGGTTGTCATATGCTCATCTAAGCTCTGTTAGAGCCAGTCTTGGTGAATTACCAAAACCTTGTTACTGATATTACCATTGAAAATAGAAGGATATATTTCCGTGGATTTGTGAAGTAGAAAAAAGAAGAATACAGAAAAGGATAATTGTATTTACACTCCAGAATAGAAATCGTAGATAGTAATGTTTTTTTGGTGTATGTATAATTTTTCAAAAAGTAAGGGATAATTTGTGTAAATAATTTTGATTTTTTTGGTGGACGTAAGTGTAATTATTCAAAAGATAGTGGTGGTTTATGTAAATTGATTATAAATCAACATGTAAATGTAATTATTCCTAAAGAAAACAGAACCCACATAAATGCGTATACAAAAGCAGCTTTACATGCGTTTTCTTATTTATTCTTTTTCTTGAGAAAATAATTTCACTCAACAGGACATTAAAGGGACATAATTTAAATTAGGATACGAAACTATATTTTTTTTCAAAAAAATTTAAAAATTATACTTCCGATACTTTGTCTTAAACTCAGAAAATTGTGAAATTTCAATTTACCATTAATTTAAAAAAATATTAATAAAATTATTAGTTTTATTAAATGGCAACTATGCCTTTTGATGTATTTGGGACGTTTATATCTTAGAATGGATTAAATTTGTTATGGTTTATGCACATGTTATTTTGTAGGGAATTATGGTGGGGTGGCTTTCTCAACTTCAACCATAATTAACACAAATAATGTTGCACAAAGATTATTATAGATGTATTTTATGAAGTTTATATTCATGTTATAATTATATTATTTAAAAAAGAGTAAATTTTAACAGATTTTTTTTAAACTTATCATAATTATAAATATATTTCGGTTTAATAAATTACAAATATCTTATGAAATTATAAATTGCCTATGTCTATGATGGGGCAATCACAAGATGTATTTGCAAAATTTTTGAATAAGAGAACAATTATCATTACAGCAAACTTGAGTGAAGCACGTTGTAATTTATCTTTAAAAAACCAAAAAGGATTAATCACACTTAGACACCCTCTGAAAATGTAAAATTACACTTTTCCCTCAAAGAAATTTTGAAATTACACTTACACTATTTTTGAAAATTCTTTGTTTACATTTGACCTCCTTATGTTAGGATTTCGTGGAAAACTGCTAACATTCGCAAGAAAACTAAATAAATTTTGAATTTTGCCACTCAAATAATATTTCTTTAAATATTTTGTATTTATAAAAAAATAAATATAATATACATATATGTGAAGTAGAATTAGCATCACTATATTTTTTTCCTTATAAATATTAAATTATCATACAAAAATATAAAATGCTAAATAAATTAAAATTTTGTATAATATTTTTACCAATATTAATATTTTTGGTCCAAAATATTGGAAAAATAAAAGGATTTTTGGGGAGGCAATAAGTGGTAAAGTGGTGAATAGGAAGGGAGTGAGGGCGTGTTATTGGTGAAGCGAATTGCAAGAGAGAGCCCTTGAGACCATACTCTCCCAACTCCAGATTCAGATTCACCACTCCATCCCTCAATTTTCCCTCCATTAACAACCTCTTTATTATCCATGTTCCTTGGTGAATTTGCTATTTAAGTTAACAAAGGATTTTCTTCGCTAATCATCCCTCCGTCCAAGACCCCAATTTCGTTCAAGGTATGTCGTCTTAATCCTCAATTTCTTTGTTTTGTTACTGCAGAGAAATGAACTTGGTTACATTGTTATGTTCCGTTTTTTGTTTTCTTTTTCATTGTCTTAGTTGCAGCCTTGATGCAGTTGTGTCAGATTAGGGTTATTATCATTGATTTTTTCTGATATTCTAGTTAGAGCTTCAAAGTTATTTTGCCCGCCCATGTGATTGCCTTTTATGCTTGAACAATCCAGTTCCCTGTGGCCTCGTCTCGTAATTTGTGATTGAGTTGTGTGCTTACAGCATTAAATATTTTCTACTTCATTTTATTCTCAGCAGTTTCTTAATTAGCATCAGAGCTTAAACTTTTCAAATAATAGCGTCATGATAAAGGACTGTGAACTATATACTCTTCTTTTGTCATTTTGCTTTGAAATGTAATTATAACTTTCTACTTTTTTCTCTGCTTCTTTATACTTGGCTTCTTACTCTGAGTTCTAATAATTCTGGGAATTTTCTGTTTTACTGTGTGAGGTTTATTACTCTATTGAATGATTAATACAGATAATTCTAGTGCGTATTTTGCAATGACAGTCACCTACTCTTACTGTCTTGTTTGAGATATCAAATTTTGTGGATTATAACTTCACAAATGGTAGAATGATATGAATATGGCTCTTGGACTAGAATTTAGTAGTATATTTTCTTAAATTAGGATCCTAAGGATTCAAAGAATTTAGGTGAAGGCGTTGTACGATTATAAAAGTAAAATGCAAATTGCAGGTTTTGCCTTGCTTTTCATCAAGTGTTTGTCATAATAATATTTTGATATGGGTAAATGATTACAAACTAAGAAAAGAAGAAATTTTGAAATTTGAATTAATCATGTATAATATTCTCTGTCCAAATTTATTTTCTCCTGTTTTCTTTATCATGGGGCGGCCAAAGTACTTCATTTTATTGCGAGCAATTTCATGTGAACCACCTATTTGGAAAGAATTATAGGCATGCAGGTTATCTCCTGAACCCTTGAGCTATGTGTAACAATTGAAAATTCACTTTGAATTGCAAAGAAACATTAAGTGTAGGTTACAGCTCTTGAATAAAGGAATTTTAATTGCATTGTTGAGCAAAACAATTTATATAAGGACTTATATGGATATCTACTAGTTATTGGTAAGTAAATAGTGTACGCCAAACTATTACTCCTCTTTTTCAACTCATTTCCATGAGACTGAATGGAAGTTATTAGAGATTTAGAAGAGGACCGCACATGGTGAAAGTATTCTCATACGTGCCAGATCCACTAGCTCTCGATCCCCACACCCATTC
This sequence comes from Sesamum indicum, assembly GCF_000512975.1. Taxonomy (NCBI): domain Eukaryota; kingdom Viridiplantae; phylum Streptophyta; class Magnoliopsida; order Lamiales; family Pedaliaceae; genus Sesamum; species Sesamum indicum. The sequence goes on from NC_026150.1 coordinate 5,207,839, forward strand.
CAATTTTCCCTCCTTCTTCTCTAACTTTCGCCAATTAACAATCTTTTAAGTTGTTCCAAGTGCACACAATTTTGTATATTTCATGTTAAAGCCCCAATTTAAGATAAGCTAACAATGGGATTTACTCAGCGATTATCACTTAGAAACTTCGTCGGAAAGCTGAGATTTGTTGCTTGTTTGGTGAAGGGTATGGCATGCAGCATTTTTTTGTCTTTATTGCCGTGAAGTGAAATTTGTCAAACGGCATTCCCCCTTCCCCCCCCCCCCTTCTCAGGGTAGTGTGGGTGAAGTTTGCATTTATGGTTATTACTATTCTTTCCCCTTATAGTATAATTAGACTTTCAATTTTATGATATCCGCCAAAGTGATGAAGCTGTGTGAAAGGGTTATTATGATTTTTCTCTTATTTCTCGTCGTTACATGATAAGCATGCTACTAGTAGCTACAATAGTTTGGGGAACTTGTTTTCTTTGTTGGCAAGCAAGTTGTTGCTAACTTTCTCCTGTGATAAAATTTGGTACTGTAGAAATGCTTCAGTTGTTTCTACGCGAGCCCACGTGCGATGAAAACAATGGGAATGATGAATCATATAAACGCAGGAGATCTCCTCTTGATGAATTAGAATCGGTCATCTGGTCGCTAATGTCATCAGGAGGCCGGTC
>NC_026150.1:5208510-5215178 GCF_000512975.1 Sesamum indicum
GCTTTGGAACACTCTATCTGGCATAAGCTCCATTAGCTCCCGCCGACAACGTGACCTGTTTGTGGACCTACTGAGGTCCAAACCAATTAAATGGCACTTGGCATCACAGCTTCTGCAATTGATCTTTGACAATCAACCGCAAAAGGTGGGGCCTATAATAGCAAAAAAAAGCTACAAGCTGGAGAATTTTTTCAAAGGTATGCATTGGAGCTAATGTCAATTGCAACTAGACTTTCCCATAGATTAGTAAGTGGTAGGTTTAATATCCTTGTCCGATACCTACGTATGCATTTGTCCCCCCCCCCCCCCCCCCGCGTGTGTGTGGCTGGTACTTTAATTGGGTAGCACATAACTTTTGGATCAAGAAGTATTTGAGTGGTTGCATCTCTAGGGATTCTAAGATTATAATTTCTGAATCTTTTTTTTCACATAGAACGAAAGGACTTTCACTCGTGCAGGTGTTAAATTCACCTCTGCCCCGTTATCATGATTTTCTGACCAGTGCAAACCATGCATCAAATTGAATTTAGGTTGAGAATCTTCAATGTTGATTTTTTGATTATATTTTGGATAATATCAACCACTCCAACTCCATTTTGCTGGCTGACGACAAAAGTTTATGTTTAATTGAACAAACTATAAACTACTGACTTGATGGCAAAATATTAACCAGTTTTTAAATACAACATGCCCCTTTTATAGACTTTAATTTATGAACTTCAGTTCCGAAGTGTAATATTTGCATAAGGAATGGATTACAAAAGCTTTATGGAGAGATGCTTGGATCTTCATGATAATTTTTACAATATGTCATGTTGAGCTGAACCTATCTGTATATAGTAAATGCTTTCAGTGAGGTTAATATGTATGCAATTTTAAATTGGTTGCTTTTCTCTAGCTTCACAAACCATTTGTCTATGCAGGAAATCCTAGGCGTATCTTGAAGTGGTTCTCTAATTTTGCTGGTAATGATGACTTCGCACATGGAAAGGGTGCTAAGGCACTATCCCAATTTGCTTTTGTAAACCGAGATATTTGTTGGGAGGAGCTTGAGTGGAAAGGTAAGCATGGGCAGTCACCGGCTATGGTTGCGACGAAGCCCCATTATTTCCTTGATCTGGATGTCCAACGGACAGTGGAGAATTTTCTCGAGTATGTGCCTGAATTTTGGTCATCCAATGAGTTTAGTGAGTCATTAAAGGATGGTGATATTTTGTTCATTGATATGAAATACTTTGTTAATTGGTTTACTGACTTGATGTATAAGGAGGAACTGGAAGAATTATGGGAAGTTATAGAGGAGTTCCTCATGGAGCAATCTTTCTCATTCTTATGTCATCACCTTCTAATCATTCTTGAAGAGCAGGACTTCCATCTTTTCATAGATTTGATACCAAAATATCTTAAACCAAAGCCAGAATCCATTGCGTCTGGTAATGCATCTGATTGGCTTGAGATTGTACTTTCAAAATATTGTGGTTCTAGTACCATTGATCAGCTACTTCTACTGAATGCGGTGACTAATCAAGCTCGCCAGCTCCTGCGGCTTGTCCGGGAAGAAGGCAGTGAGGAACAAAAAGAGAAGATAAAGAATTTGGTTTTTCAAATCTGTGATTCCTCAAGTTATACCAATGATTTGGCACCAATAATGGAAGAAGTCTCAAAGAGGAAACCATTAGAATCCATAGCAAGGTTGGGTGTGCATTCTTGGGCTATACATTTCAGGCTATCAGAGGAATTGCGTACTCCTGACTCCTGGGAATCCCTGTTTATCAGTAATGGAATAGAGTTTCGTAAATCCGACAAGTATGCTTTGCTACATGATGATGAATTTTCAGAAGATTGTGGATCAGATTATAACGGAAAGTCTTCATGGAGCCCCAAGCACAAGAAGCGCAGAAAACATAAAAGGAAAACAAAGCGAAATCTTGGTTCTGCTGAAAGTTATGAGGATGAATTGGTTGATTTTAGTTTAACAAATAACAGATGGGATCTGCAATCCAAGGCAGGCGATTGGTTGCTCTCTACTGATGGTTATTCAACTACTTGGAGCATTGTGAGTTCACAACTGCCTCCAGTGTTACTGCAATTTTTTACCTTTAATCTTCACATGTCCTACTCCTTATATATTATTACGTGTTGATAGGGCTAATAAATGTTGCCGTGTTGGTTATTAGATGTATAGATAGAAAAGGTACTTGTAAATATGATGAGGATGATTAGATGTACGTATAAAGATAGAAAAACTCCTTTCATGGAATTGCTCAATCCTCATGGCTCGTTATATTTGAATTCTATGAATGAACTTTTTGACATGTAGAGAAAATAGATGTCTAGAAATCACTATACACTTGTTTGTCTATTGCAAATTTGGAATAGCAAAACTTGTTGACTTGGTTTGCAGTTAGGAGTATGTGGCAGCTTTAACCTGCTTTGGTCAGTAATGCATTAGCTAGAGTTTGACCTTGAAGTTTTGTGTTGTCTATAGATTTTCTGGTGGCACTAACTTGCTAAGATTATTGTTTAAACTGATTTTAACTTGTGCATTGTTATTTGTGTAATGTAATATTCTGGAGCCATGTTTTTTCACATTATGCATCTCTTGACCCCCCACCCTCACCTGCCCTGTGTGGTGGCTATGTAGATAATATTGGGATTCATAGTTATGTCATTGATTTCTCACCACTATTTTGTTTTCTAGGTGGATCTCCCAGAGCACCTTTCAAAGCATTGCTTCACTACGTGGTTGAATTGGGTGTTTGCCAAGTGGGGGTAGTGTCTTGATCCTTGGGGCTCTGAATTGTCCATTTAAAAGTTTGAGAGGAAGAACCCTGTCATATCCTTGTGCAACAGAGCTGTCTTTCAGGTTTGTATGAAAACTTTATGGCCGACTGTTGTTTCTCTTCCACCACCTCTCAGAAATTGTTGGCAATGTCACATATGTTGCTAAACGACAGTAAGGTCCTATGGTTCGGAGCAGATGTATCTTGACTTCATACATCTGGAATCAAAGCAGGAATCCTTTTATGCCGAAGAATTTTGCAGGTGCTCTCTTGTTTACTTGGTCTTTCTAGCTTTTAATTTATTCAGTGTTTGTTATAGAAATACTAATAGAAATAATGGCTTATACCCATTGTCAACAGAAACAAAAGCTCAAATGTCCGCCTTGTCTGTTGACTTGCCAGTATCTATATCAAGACATGTATCAGAAGTCTGATTTCCACTCAAGATAAGCCACTTGCCGGTATCTATATCACAACAGGCATCAGTCTGGTTTCCCGTCAAGATTTGCTACTTTCAAGTGCAACTATTCTAAATGTGTTCCATCTCACTACCTATATTTGTTGTTGTAGTAGTGGTCGTTAGTTTTGGGCGGTGGAGTTGCGGGTGGTGTGTTTTTCATTCCATTTAAGTAACAGGGAAGATAGGCGTGCAGCCCTCTCTGTATATTCTTGTTCTTTCCATTGCACGCTTATATGAATTTGGAGTTTATAGTTGCATCTGGAACTCAGGTTCAGATAGTTGCCAACCCAAAGTAAGTCAAACTTATGTATCAAATACGAACTCAAACTTTTGTACCGTCTGGCCTCTTTTTAGAAATAAATATATTTGGAGGTATTTTAGTATTCCAACAATCAAAATTAGTTACTCTAGAGATTTGAGCCTCGATAAATACTACAGTGTAGATATATCAAATCTAAATTTGTTCTTTCTAAATATCTATGCCATTTAGATTTAGTCTCTGTATTGGTAAAATCCTTTATTGTAATAATTTTTTCATATTGCAAAAGAAAATTTTATGAACATAATAAAAAAAATAAGATGAACTTGGTACATTTAATATATTTCATGAATATTTCATTATTTGTACAATTCTTAAAAAGAATTAAATAAATTAACTCACATGAACCTGTAAAATATATTTTTAAAATGACGTTTCACTATCTCATCTGTGAACAAGATAATAAATCTACTTGAAAGAATACCATGAAAAATGATACAAGCACAAGCAAATGGCAGTACTGCTCCACAGAAGAGGTTGCTATGCATCTTGTGCCTATTCCGCTCATTATTCATGAATTTGAGCTTGTTGGGAAGAAGTTGAAGGATCGGCTTTGATCCTCCTCCAAAGTTGACAAAAAGAATAAGAAGACAAAGTTACTGCAGTACAGAAAAACAAAATACTGCTCAAATGGTGATTTTGAAGACAAAGTTATTATTTATTCTGTTTGTCCCTGTCATGGAACTTGTGACTTAATTTCTTAATGATACATAATGTTACATCCTTACAGATTAGGTACTTTTTGACACCTTTTGAGGTTTAAAAGAACATTGCATCATACGGACCTACTCGTTTGACTGCCCAAAGCTCCAAGCAGATTAGACTATGAAAGATATTTAACTAGAAATCTGAGAAGGGAGAAAAACCCTAACCCATCAATGAAGCAAGTGACATATCCATTACATCTCTAGAAACCAAAGAACGCAATTAGAGTTTTCCCCACACGGCTACCACAAATATGAAAGCCTTTGTCATAAAACAAGAGTGCGTTGCCAATCTGTACCTTGAATCACTTCAGCAAGTGAATTCACCTCCTAGGGAATCTTGAGTGAGACCAGATAAAAGATCTGCATGGACAAAAAATAGCAAATGTAAAACAAGCAGCGCATAAAATGTGTTGGCTTTTCTAACCTAGCCAATTAAATGTCATTAGAATGAATTACCTTAGGTAAATTGCAAGCAGCAGGCAAAGATTCCTACAAATTCTCAAGTGCAACATGTGATGACAAAAGTAAAAAGACTAAGCACCACTTTCAGCCTGCTGCTTTCATTGCTCCCATCCCATCAATCTTCAAGCTCTTATGCTGCACAAATGTTAGGGTGTAAGATGCACAACTGGGCAAAGTAGTAAGGAGCAAAAAGGGAAGCAGAACAATGAAAACGATCAGATGATCATCGACATAATACCAAAGCTCGTGCAGAAGAGTCTAGTAAAAATTAATAGAAATATTCCATTAGTCCTCTTTTTACCTTACTTTTCTTGTGTTTCTGAATGCCGTTTGCATCCTCATCCCCGTCATGCTTCCTTTTCTGGAATTACAAAGTATATTCAGACATGCATTCAATTTAGAGATCTATTTGTAATATTACAAGTAAGAGCAACTAATACATCAACAAAATCATAAAATGGAAAATAACACTACAGCAGAACCAAATTAAACTCCATGTTGAAACTCTAAATTTCATTTGGTCTCTCTCATTCAGTATGTGGCCAAATATCTCGTCTCAATATGGCATCTATGAAAGTAAAAATTATGGACTGGAATGCATAAATAATAGGCAACTGACTTTTGGGGCACCTAATAGTTGATGCTTTTCAGAAAATTTGCATTCCACAATTATGTCTACGAAGCAGCTAGAATATGCTCTTTCAAACCTTCTCATGATGCATTTTCAAGTGGTCATTGCCAGAATCATGACGCCCACTTTTTTCTTTTTTCTTCTCCTTGTCCTTTTCCTTGCTTCTATCTTTATGCCGATGCTTGTGCTTCTTGTGCTCTTTATCTTTGTCTCTTTCTTTTTCCTTGGACTTTTTATGCTTTTTCCCCTTGTCTTTAGAGTCACTTCCAGATTTTCCAGCAATTGTAGGAGTGCCCTTCTCCAGCTACAGAAAATCACAAGACTACAGATCAATGCCCCACTTTGGTGCAATACATAGCAAAAAGAGGCAAACTCAAATTTTCCAGCTAATGAGCCTCAAATTTTCTGAATCCAAGTTGATAAGGCAAAAGGAGTAAACAAAATACATAACTCAAGGCCTAGAAGGTACTCACGGAAGGAAGGTCAACTGGAGCCGTTTCCCTTAGTTGAAAAGCTTCACTAAGAATATCTAGGTTGAAAGGTCGTATACGTGTATTAGCTTCTTTCGATAAGGATGCATCTCCCATGAGCTGGCCCAGTTGCATCCCCTCTCCTTTTCTAAGTTCTGTATCTCCAACCACATTGTGAAGATAGTATGTATCTGATATTGACACAGGGAGTGATCTCTTGCAGAAGAAATCATGGTGAGGAAACAATCTGTAGTGGCTTATGAGATCAACTGCACCTGTAAGTTCCCTTGGCCCTGACCACAAAGATGGTTGAAAATACCAAACTTAAAATTATGAAAAGATATGAAAAGATGAATTGCCCACTTTTCTTTTTATAACAAAAGCATATATTACATATCTATTATCGAGTCAAAAAACAAAGCCAAAAGAATCCAGATCAGTAAAAGGAGTGTTTTTAAGGAACTCAGTAACAAAAGCATTGACCCTGACTTCCAAAAAGCGACATCAGCAACAGCTAGCGTCCTAAAGAAAGAATTTCAATTTGCTTTAGTAACTTTTTTGGGTGTAAACCAATTCCATCATTCATCGATCCACGAATTCCATCAGTAAAGTGTTTTCGAGTCTCACCACCTAGACAATTTCCCTCAGGCCTTCCAAATTTACTTCACATCCCACATAACAAAATGGTTCCAACAAAGGTGCCGATCTATTCTCATAAGCTCTAACCAAAATATAGAACAAAGGTTGCATGTGTTGGCTTTTTCTTCAACAACTTGAAGAGATTTTAACATTTAAATTGATCCCTCTGATATATAGCAAGGCAAATACTCATCAAT
>NC_026150.1:5215188-5230747 GCF_000512975.1 Sesamum indicum
TTACAGACAAAGTATATCCAAGGAAGACCTTGAATTTGGTTCTTAATCATTAAACTCAAGTTGCCAATTAGAACCCACAATTCCATTACCATTCCAGAAGTTGGCAATCAAAAGTCAAAAACCCAAAATTCCATTACCAGAACCCTTCCAGAAGGTGTGAGAATTTCTGAAATGATGTAGATTGTAAATGTGATGTAATGTAATTATTCAGACAGATATTTCCAAAAATCAAAAGGTTTGGTAGATGAATGAGAATCCAGACAAAGTCATATGGTGATGAGCTTCATATTTACCACTCTTACCTCTTCCAAACTTCTTGTAATCAGGATCCATCAATCAGCATATGATACAGAAGTAGCACATCACTTCTAGAGAATTTACTGCAACCAAGAAAAGAACAATTAGCAACGGTTTAACTAAAGTAATGTTTTTAATTTCCCAAGCTTCACAAATTACGTTTCAACAACATTATAATAAGTAAACTTAAGTTGAGAACAATTTAACATCACATTTATGGAAAAATCTCAATACCAGAAAAGCTCCTAAAGACTAGATAAAAGCAGACAATGTTTGACTATCATTAAGAGATAAAGCATGGTTACGGGTTAGTTGGAAGGCGATCGGTCAAAAGGATGAGAAGGAGATTCCGATCTCAACATTTCATAGTTGAGATCCCAAACCATGTAAATGCATAGAGAACGGGCAACATGAAAAGAAAGGTTGACCACATACAGAACCAAAAAGAAAGGTGTTGGAGAGAAGCAATTCTCTTTTCCAAATCTTCTCACTTCCATGAATTTAAGAGTCAGTAATGCAAAAGCCTAATATCACCAGTTTTCTCTATACTACTTAAAGTTTATTATATAGCGTAGAAGTCTATTGAATTGTAAGGACAATGGTCATCTCATATATGGTTTTCAAATAAACTATGAACTCTTTTTGTACATTTGTTTCCTTCTCAGCAATATATATTAGACAAAAAGCTATAGCTCTCTTCTAAATCTCTAATAACTTCCATTCAGTCTCATGGAAATGAGTTGAAAAAGAGGAGTAATAGTTTGGCGTACACTATTTACTTACCAATAACTAGTAGATATCCATATAAGTCCTTATATAAATTGTTTTGCTCAACAATGCAATTAAAATTCCTTTATTCAAGAGCTGTAACCTACACTTAATGTTTCTTTGCAATTCAAAGTGAATTTTCAATTGTTACACATAGCTCAAGGGTTCAGGAGATAACCTGCATGCCTATAATTCTTTCCAAATAGGTGGTTCACATGAAATTGCTCGCAATAAAATGAAGTACTTTGGCCGCCCCATGATAAAGAAAACAGGAGAAAATAAATTTGGACAGAGAATATTATACATGATTAATTCAAATTTCAAAATTTCTTCTTTTCTTAGTTTGTAATCATTTACCCATATCAAAATATTATTATGACAAACACTTGATGAAAAGCAAGGCAAAACCTGCAATTTGCATTTTACTTTTATAATCGTACAACGCCTTCACCTAAATTCTTTGAATCCTTAGGATCCTAATTTAAGAAAATATACTACTAAATTCTAGTCCAAGAGCCATATTCATATCATTCTACCATTTGTGAAGTTATAATCCACAAAATTTGATATCTCAAACAAGACAGTAAGAGTAGGTGACTGTCATTGCAAAATACGCACTAGAATTATCTGTATTAATCATTCAATAGAGTAATAAACCTCACACAGTAAAACAGAAAATTCCCAGAATTATTAGAACTCAGAGTAAGAAGCCAAGTATAAAGAAGCAGAGAAAAAAGTAGAAAGTTATAATTACATTTCAAAGCAAAATGACAAAAGAAGAGTATATAGTTCACAGTCCTTTATCATGACGCTATTATTTGAAAAGTTTAAGCTCTGATGCTAATTAAGAAACTGCTGAGAATAAAATGAAGTAGAAAATATTTAATGCTGTAAGCACACAACTCAATCACAAATTACGAGACGAGGCCACAGGGAACTGGATTGTTCAAGCATAAAAGGCAATCACATGGGCGGGCAAAATAACTTTGAAGCTCTAACTAGAATATCAGAAAAAATCAATGATAATAACCCTAATCTGACACAACTGCATCAAGGCTGCAACTAAGACAATGAAAAAGAAAACAAAAAACGGAACATAACAATGTAACCAAGTTCATTTCTCTGCAGTAACAAAACAAAGAAATTGAGGATTAAGACGACATACCTTGAACGAAATTGGGGTCTTGGACGGAGGGATGATTAGCGAAGAAAATCCTTTGTTAACTTAAATAGCAAATTCACCAAGGAACATGGATAATAAAGAGGTTGTTAATGGAGGGAAAATTGAGGGATGGAGTGGTGAATCTGAATCTGGAGTTGGGAGAGTATGGTCTCAAGGGCTCTCTCTTGCAATTCGCTTCACCAATAACACGCCCTCACTCCCTTCCTATTCACCACTTTACCACTTATTGCCTCCCCAAAAATCCTTTTATTTTTCCAATATTTTGGACCAAAAATATTAATATTGGTAAAAATATTATACAAAATTTTAATTTATTTAGCATTTTATATTTTTGTATGATAATTTAATATTTATAAGGAAAAAAATATAGTGATGCTAATTCTACTTCACATATATGTATATTGTATTTTAATACGGTCATATTGCAATTCTTGAACCTTTATATTTTATTTCTTGAAATACTCTATAAAGCCCAACAGACAAATATCATCTTTACTGACGTCTCACTGTAACCTAAGCCCCAGTAGTCCACTTCAAACCATATTCAACCATAAAACACAATATTAATGAAAAATCCTTTTTTTTTTCCTTGGGTTATAGCTTTCCACATTTCATAACTGGCTATGGTATGTGAAGACATATGAAGATAATTCGATCAAATCTGCAGTAAATAGTAATAAGTTAACAGGAGATAAATATAGATTTATATCAAATTTTTTGTTAATATCAATAAATTTTAATTAACGAAGGAACTTATTTATTGAATTGAAGCATATCTCAGAGATGTTAGATGTAATATTTCAAAATCATATGGGGTCTATATATAATTACACCAAATCTCAAGAGAGAGGAGTGTAATTATCTCAATAAATTATATTTTTGTTGGTTTTTTTAATTATCTTGGAAGGGTATAATTGTCATTTAACATTTTTCTACTACTTGTTGGACCAGAAACAAACATGGATCTTTTTCATAATTATCTAAGAGTGAGGGGTAATTTGTGAAATTTTACTATAGGTTAAGGGTGTGTTTTTTTTTTCTAACATTTGATTGGTATATTTGTGATAGGGATAATTATAATGCCTTCTATACGATTTGTTGTAATTATATAAAAAATTTTGTGGATTGAAAAATTATGTACAGTATCCCGATACTTATTTTCGTTTAATAAATAAATATTTCATTAGTAAAAAAATTACAGTATTTGCTAATATTAGCAAAAAGTGAATTAAAAAGTATATTTGTTCTCTATTGATTTATTGTTGATATATTACTGATCAAACAAATTTATTATGTCAAATGATCTTTATATGCTTCATGCGCTAATGCACGTTATATATATATTTTCAAACTTATAATAATAGTTTAGCAAAAAATATTTGTTTGACCAATAATAAGTTATGAATAAGTCAATCGTGAGTAAATATGAATTTTTATTGAATTTTTTTTTATTGATATCAATAATTTTGGCTAATGAAAAAGATTAATATAAATATAAAGGGTATTAAATATAATTTTTTAAATTATAGGGTATCTATTTGTAATTCTATTAAACATAAGGGGAGGTGGGTGTAATTGTTCTTTCCTTAATATTGACATTTATGATGGCAGAGAGATAGAGAGAGAGAGAGAGAGAGAGAGAGAGAGAGAGGTCAGCTTTTAATTATTAAAACATAAGCCCCTCATATTCTGTCTAGAACTTTGCTTGCTTGCTTGTGTCTCTCTGGGTTCCACAACAGGTGCGTTCTCCCGCTGTTGATTCCTCTTTCCATTCATCTCTTGAGAATAAAGTCATAACCTAGGGTTCATATGCTGCCTTCACCCTCCTCTTCCTCTCCCTTGAGTTTTTCTGATCCTGATTAAATTGGAGAACACCTTGTGTGAGTTCTTAAAGTCATGCCGGATAATAGTTTAATCGTTGTCAAACTTTAAATTATGAAGTAAAACTAGTAATTTTCATCACGGATTCCATGAAAGTATCGTCTATATGCTACTTGGTCGTATTGAGAAGTTGCTAATTGTGATACCCAGTAGAGTTCCATTGATTTCTTGTTATTTAGTTTAACACGGAATCGTTGAAAAATGGAATGCTAATGAAGGACTAGTTGAAATTTTAATGAAAATGTAGTTTCGACTACATTCCGCTTCTTTATGTTTTATTTTTTGAGTATGGTTTTTGTTTTAAAAATAAATGCTTGGGGGTTGTTTTAGATAATTTGCTGATCAAGCAATGGATGTTGTTTGGTAACTATGATGTATGGGTAGTAAGCTCTGTCTGTTCGTGATATAGTTGAATACATTTTACAAGATTATTTTTCCGTCTTTCCTTCCCAAGTTCAGTGTTCTATGATTAGTATGAAGATGGAATAAGTTGAGTTATCGTCTTATTTGTTATCTAATTTCCTCCTTACCATTGAAATTGGTGATTCAAGGTGATGTAGTAATGTTTTTTCTTGGTGGCAATGCTTTATGGGCCTCACTGATGCAATGAGCTTGTTATTTGCGGCTGCTGTTTGGTGTGCTACTTACGCATTGGTTGCAGTTCTTGGAGTCTTCCGGGCCTTCCATTTTCTCTGAACAATCCATTTCCAGTTGACTGTTGGGGTCTTCAGTAATAGATTGAAGGCAAACAAAGAGAAGCTATCATGGGCTATGCACAACTAGTCATTGGCCCTGCTGGCAGTGGAAAGGTTATTGATTCTCTCCTTAGTATAGTTCTTCAACATATGAATATTTAGTCTACTTTTGTGTTACAAATAATTTTCACTAACAGAGTCATTCAGTTTTAATTAATGTCTTCACCCATTTCCTCATTTCCTATATGAGTGAATGTCTGTTGCTAAGATCCATCTTGTTGACACAGTCGACATACTGTTCTAGCTTGTACCAACATTGTGAAACTGTCGGCCGATCAATTCATATAGTAAACTTAGATCCTGCTGCAGAGAATTTCGACTATCCTGTAGCCATGGGTGAGTCTTTGCACAATGAATATGGTTTGAGTAATTTATTCCTGTTACTAAACCATATTCTGGTTTTGCGTTTGACCTCAATATGGACTCTGGTCTGCAGATATTAGGGAGCTCATTTCTCTGGAGGATGTTATGGAGGAACTTGGATTAGGTCCAAATGGTGGTCTTATTTACTGCATGGAGTATCCTTTATATTAAGTGATACTGTTGTCTGATCTTCTTCATCATTTAGTTTCTGTTTTATTGCTGTAGAAGTGATTAGCCATCAGCATCTGGAATTCACTATATAGTGATGAACTGATTATAAGTTTAATAATCTTGGTCTTCCATAATGCGTTCTTCCAATGTGTATGACCTTAACTAGCACTCAGGCACCTAGAAGAAAATTTGGATGACTGGCTAACAGAGGAGTTGGATAATTACTTGGATGATGATTATTTGGTTTTTGACTGCCCAGGTACACAACTAGTCCAAGCCTATTTCCTCTCTGTGTTTTACACACTTGAGTTTTGTTGATATTGATTATCATGGATGATCCTGTGTGATACAAGAAGAATATAAATGTATGGTCTCAATTGCCTGGTCTTTTACATGTCAAATATTTTTTCTGGTCAATATGAATACTGAATTTGTTTGTTCTTCAAGAAAGCTCATGGCATGAAAAATTTTGTCAGTATCTTCTTCTCACTTGCCTTTATTCTTAATGGATGTGCTAAAAATGTACGAACCTTTTAAAACTATCAAGGATGAGTTTTGATAAATTACCTTGGTTCCCAGTCACCTGTATGAACATTTTCAAGCACAAGGGTATTCTGGTTTCACACACAAGGTTGCATATAGGAAATCTAGATGGAGGTCTGAGATTTTGTTGGTGGCAACTCGTGTTTTTTGACTTTGAATAAGAGAGAAAATCTAGTATGATATGAAGGAACTCTATTTTCCTGATTTTTGGGCACATTTAGATTGTTTCCTTGCTTCACTATAAATTAATTTTAAGACTATTCCAACTTATTAGCAGAATGACTCAACAAATTCACTAGATCATACTGAGAACTACACGCAATTGAACTACTAGTTGCATAAGACATCCATTTGGATTTTGTTAATGGCCCTGCTACCATTATTCTCTTCGCTATCCGTAATCAGTATGCAGCCTAAAGTTCAAGATCTTCCGATGTTTGCTTCCCGTGAAACTAGTCTCACCTATACATGAATCTGCTCATTATATAAACATTTTTCAGCTTGTGTTGAGTGTGCATTTTATAAAACATGCGTACCATCTCTATTTTCATTTTACTCTATGAAATATCGCTGAATATGTTGATGTTGCATGTCACTTGAAGTGGGAAACTGATGCCTCTAACCTCTAATGACATACAGGTCAGATTGAACTCTTCTCCCATGTACCTGTGCTTAAGAACTTTGTGGAGCATCTAAGGCGTAAAAATTTCAATGTCTGTGTTGTATACTTACTTGATTCACAGGTATCTAGATATGTATTTTAGTGAATCTGTTGGAATAACTTATCTTTACTTTGACTGAATTCCGTGTTGTGTCTATTAGTTTATAACAGATGTGACCAAGTTTATAAGTGGTTGCATGGCTTCGCTTTCTGCTATGGTTCAACTGGAGCTGCCTCATGTTAATATTCTGTCCAAAATGGACCTTGTAACAAACAAGAGGGACATTGAGAAGTTAGTGCTGTTTACAATTACAGAAAGTTCTTTTTCCTATCTTGGAGGGAGGGTGGGGGGGTGGGCAATTATTAGGTCTTGTTCATTATATTGGATAATATCTTTTTTTCAATTGTTATTGGTTCTTTTGTCCAACAGTTACTTGGATCCAGAACCTCGGACACTGTTGGCAGAGTTGAATCAGCGCATGGCTCCACAGTTTGAAAAACTTAACAAATCCTTAATCGAATTGGTATGTTGATCTGAAACTTTTTGTGGATAGTTCCACTAAATATTTTATTCGAATGTGCAGTCTGTGCTTCTCAAACTGAAAGCTTTATTGAAACCTAGTTTCTGAAAAATCTTTATTAGGTGATTGATATGAGCTTCAACTGTTACTACGAAAACCTAATCGGCTGGGTCAATAAACTATTTGCAATTGGGATCTATGAAACTACACTGTGTCCGATCAGAACAATTTAACTGCAATCCCTGTGCCGTGCTCTTTGTCTTCTAAATTGCTGGTTCCAGATTTATATGCTCCAGCTTAGTGGCTGCTATTAATTCTCTAGAAGTTGTTTACATACAATGGAAGTGTAAGCTGTATATGCTATGACTCTATTATCTTGTATGTGTTGATCAATGCATGTCTGTTTACTGTCTGACTGGATATTTTCTATGCATGTTTATTAAGATGCACATGCTTCTGACGCCAGTTGCTTTCTTCTAATAATGTATGTGGAGTTTATATAACTGATTCAAATCTGTGGCATCAGGTTGATCAGTACAGCATGGTGAGCTTCTTGCCTCTTGACCTGAGAAAAGAGAGCAGGTATATAATCTTTTCCTATATGTTGGAACAGAATATTCTAGATTTATTAAGAAGAGTCTCAACTATGCATTATCATCAATGCACTGATACCAGACAATACCTGCTGCTCTATTTTTTCAACCTCAGTTGGCATTGGGATACCTTCTGGTTTTGTCTGGTTAACGGCAATTCCATGGTATAAATGTGCTTAGTGTTTCCTTCTTCCTCGAAATTTGAACCTTGCCAATCCCCTTGTGAGCCTTTGTTCTATGAAAGATTCTGACCTTAAGTTACGATGTGATATGAGGAGATCTCTTCTTCATGTCAATGCCTATATGCCATGATACAAAGTTTTTAGGTAAGTTGATGCTTACCTTTCAATTGGAATTTCGTAGTTGATATTAGTTAAGGGTGGAAATAGTAGCTTAGTTCAGTCAGCATCCTCTTGCACAATCTGGGAGCTTGTTTCCTAACTTGACGCTAGGAAGGTACCTAGTCTGCTACCCGTTGCTTTTCATCCCAAGCATCTTATTCATTTTCTGCCTTTGAAGTGGTTGCTTTATCTGGTAGAGAGCCTCCCTAGGATATTATAGCCGAATATGTTGTTGCAATTGGCTTGTAAATAATGATTATCAATTGGGCTAGTGAAGTCTGCCAAAGGATTAGCTTCACATTCCCCTTTCTCTATCTCTGCATATTCTTGATAATGCCATTTTGAATATTTGATCCTACTTGCTTTATTTGACTTGGCATGATGGAACATTTGCCAAGTGTTGAGGACGAGCTATTATGTACCGGTTACCTGCTCCTTTTTGTGCAAACTTCACTTTTGATATCCAAGTATGAAAGGATGAGATCCGGCATGCGTTTGTGAAAGTGAATTTAGGTGCAATACTTTTTCGGTTATCTTGTATGGGCAG
Organism: Sesamum indicum; assembly: GCF_000512975.1. NCBI lineage: Eukaryota > Viridiplantae > Streptophyta > Magnoliopsida > Lamiales > Pedaliaceae > Sesamum > Sesamum indicum. Next base: position 5,223,813 of record NC_026150.1, read on the forward strand.
ACAGATCAAATATAGGTTGTCTGTGCCCTGGACTTTTGGCTTAATCATTAATGATCTTTAGCATGCTGTACTCTTAACTTGAGAAAGAAGCAATTTTAATTGCAAGCGTAGAGAAAGCAAAATTGGAACTTAATACAATTCTTTGGGATATAGGTGATTGAACTAATAATATTTCCTGTTCTATGCAGTATTCAATACATATTGTCACAAATTGACAACTCCATTCAGTATGGAGAAGATGCAGATGTGAAGGTTAAGGATTTTGACCCAGAGGATGACTAAAAAGCTTCAGGTTTCTTGGCTCCCACTACAAGATTTTGGGACTCTTGAACCTGCGATGTACCTCTTTGGTAAATTGGAGAAAGGCAACTTTGTCACAATTACAGTTGTATTGTCACCTGGAAAAATGGCGTCTCCTGATTTCAAATGCATGTGTGTCGAACAATTTTTAAAACAAGTTAGGCTGTAGTCTTCTTCTCGACCTTTTCAGTGGCAATGAGCTAATCTTAAGACAGCAAGTGGAAAATATACCAGGAAAAGAACGAGGCCTTGAGCTAAACTGCATTTTCAACATGAACAAAAGACTCTAGTTTGTATGGTCTACTGCTCCCTACGAAATGGTTTTGTCAGTTTAAACCTGTAGCAACCTATGAATCCGACAGGTCGGTAGTGCTATTTGATTGGCATTTGGTGTGTGTAATTGTGATGTGCACTAGAAAATTAAGTTTTAATTAAATTTATAGCTTTAAAGCCACATTTTTTGGCATTGTAGTTATAGTTCTAAACAAACATTTCATAGAGGTATGGGATTCTAGTCGCTATGCCAAGGTCCTGCACTGCCATCCTTAGTTCTTTCGTATCTTTTTGAGGTTAATCTGCAAAATGTTTGTATGAAAACTAACAAAGATACTGATGTAACATTAGTAAAAAATATATTAAATTGTAAGGGTAAAAAAGTAATATGATATGTATGAGACACGGCTTAAGCAAATGCAATCCACCACACCATATAATTTCCAACACTACTATAAATACCAAAATATTAATTTTTTAAGTCAAGTTACTATTCATTGATTGAGAATTTATTTTCTTGAAAACACCTCTTTTGGAAATTGCAATTCACCTGGTGCACAAGTGTGCCGAAGTAAAATTCCCGATTTTGTTCCTTAGTAGAAATATCTCAACCACATTAGATACCAAAAAAGTTCTCCCTAGAAATCTGTGCTACAAGTTTTTCCCCTTCAGCGTGATTATGTACTTTATTTAATTTTAGTCAAGCCGTCCATAGGGGACAACACAAATAGTTCACATATAAGACTTTTATTGGAGGTTTCACGTTCAAACTTTAGATGTATGGTGTATTGAGTGCATGACTGCAGAAAAAAAAACAAAATAGTAGAGTCATATTTGGTTTGATGGATTTGAATTTGAGTAATAATTTAGAAAGGGGTTTCAAATATCTTTCTATTCCAAGAATTTAAAGATATCAATGTTACTAAAATAGTGTCCAAAATTTGAGTGGAAGGATTTGAAATTTTTTAAATTAGGATCATCTATATTGATTCGTGCAATTTTAGCATGGGCTTAATGTTCTTGGATCTTGATGACAGTGAGCAAAAGAACTTGGGAAACAGGACTTGCAAAATGAAGCGTTGGCACTTCAATACTCAAATTAGTTTCGGATTTAGAAATAAATAAATGTAGAAATAAATTGTAAGGAGAAATTGAGATAAAAATAAGAATTTCGTAACCAAAATATGGCTCAGAGCACGAGTTGAGAGTTGCAAAAAAATGGCTAGAGAATTTCCAGATTCTTGAAGGATCCGTCTGTTGAGGGAAGCTGCATGTATTTATAGAAAAGGAGTCCCTTTTCGTAGGGATTCTGTACTAACCTGCATTTCCGAGAAAGAAGAAGAAAATTTGGGGATAAGGCACGATCCTATTTCCTTACTGACTTGAGCAACATGTCTTTGGTTGAAGGAGGACTCCCTTTGTACGAGAACTTCTGCTTTACAGTGAATCATTCTGGGTCAAGGAGTCCAACTTCTTGAGAGCGTCTCTCTTCTCTTGGGTTAGATTTGGAAGGTAGGTTTGAGATCTAGCATGCCTTATATCTAGCCTCCTCCTTGGGCTGAAATGGGCTTGCTTGGTGCACTTGACTTGCTTAGTGTACTGGACTTTCCTCTTGGATTGAACCTAGCATAGTGGGCTTTCTCTTTGGATTGAGTCTGATAATTTTTTTATAGGCTGTCTTCATTATGTGTTGGTGGACTTGATTTGGACTTTAGATCTCTTCTTGGGCCAAATACTTTTGGACTATACCCATCGTATATAAATTCAAAAAGATTATTGTTAGGGGTTTGAAATTCATTATTCCAAATCCATTCATCTAAGTGCACCTTAGTACAAGCATCACCCTTTTAATATAAAATCAAGAAAACGTTAAGATTAGATTGATTACACTAATATTTCCTACTTTTTACAAAATTAGGAATACACCACTTTAAGTTGTGATTGTTTTTATAAATACACCCTCAAAGTAAATTACGTCAACACCTTTGGAAAGTGTATTTATAATTTTGCAAAAGTTACGAAATATTTTGAATAATTGAATACAATCTTCGAGGTTTTGACTTAATTCACCCTAAAACTAAAGCATTCCATCTGACAAAAATTGCGAGAACCTTAATGCTTTCCATTTGTTGTCGGTTTATGTGACAATAATTACTCTCGTAACATAATTCATGTGATGTTCAAATCAGTGTATAATTTAAAGATTCATATTACATTGTTATGTAGATGCATGATTCAACCGTTGGCAGGCATTAGAATCAAAGTTGCAAATATGATGCTTTGGTGCTAAAAACTTTTATACTATTACAGTCAACAATAAATTTTGGCAAGTGGCAATAACTCCTTCAGTACTTGTCTAAGTCACATATATGAAGCAAAAGCATGGATTTGACAGGACCAGAACATAAGAGATCGATTGCTTAGCTGCATATAATTAACAGAAAATGAACTCTGGTATTTCTATTGCCCAAGACATAGCTTTCCATGACAATGAAAGTTCCTCCAGCAAGGCTATGTAAGTTAGCATTGCGCCTGTCTGATGCTCTCCAAAAAGTAAAGACCAGACACACAGTCACACAGACAAGCAAAAGGTTTGCTGAATTTGAACCCCCAGACAAAACATGAAAAACATGCAATCTGAATTAGCCTTTAACTCCAGAGTTAGAACCTACTAAAGAGCTTAGATGAGATGCAAAACATAAATTTGAAGCATTATTGGCTTCAGCTGAGCAGATTGGTAAAATAAAATGAAAAGACTCCAAATTGAAGAGCAGCCATAACTGTTACAATTTTTAAGTGTAGTGCTCTAAAGAACAAAAATCGAGTGTAAACCCATATAATATACCTGCTTCGTCAAGAGAATGCAACAAAATCATACATATGCAGGATCAAGAGCCAAAAACTTGATCTCTATATCTAGAGAACCGGAACACCTAGGTACAACTTCCGTGCAAAGAAATACAGTCCAAGTTATACTGCAACTGGCAATTTTATAAGGTAAGATAAGAATGGATAACAGAAAGGTTAGATTGGGAAGAGAAGAAAGCGTGATGTCTCACTCATCATCATCCTCCTCGTCCTCATCATCATTTCCAGCTCCTGAATTCAGAGCATTTAACCTCTATCAATTTGGCCTTCCTCTCCTCGTAAGTTAGCTTCTTAAGGTTGTTTCTGCAAAAGCAAGGCAACAAACAAATCAAGATTTACACTAATATAGAGAAACAGACAAATGAATCAAAATGTAACAACTTTTTCAACAATATAAGCACAGATTACTTGAATTTGATTTCTAACTGAAGGTATAACTTAGGTGCATAAGGTGGGATTCCTATGATGGAAAACTCCCACCTAAAATGGAAAAGATACACACAGAAAAACACACACACACACGCACACACACTCTAAGGCATCATCTGGGCAATGAGTTCACAAAGGATAGAAGCTCCTATTTGGACAAGAATGTCTCACCTCTTGTGCTCCTTTGGTGGCTGCTTCCCGGATTCCTTCAAGATCACCTTGCTTCCTGCTCTGTTGAGGGTCACTTTCATCTGCTGAAAATCCAATTCTACAGGGTTATGATTGCTGAGCCAATCACAACCAAGCACCAGGTCATAGCTCCCCAGTTTCAGCAACCTGACAGGGTGAGAGAATTTGTGCCCTTGCACTTCCCAGCAGAATTTTGGACAGATAACCTTGCTGGTGAGCCTGCGGCCATCAGCAACTTCAACTGTCATTGGAGTGATGCCTTCAACTTCACAGCCCAGGGTCCCTACAACCTTCTCATCGATGAAGCAATGAGTGCTTCCGCTATCTATGAGGATCAGAATCTCCCTATCCCCAACCAATCCATTGAACCTCAGTGTTTTACTATTGGTGTGTTCTTTCATGGCATGTAGGGATACTGCCATGTCCTCTTCAGCCCTTTCCTCTTCAACTGTTGAGTCCCCTTGAGCAATCTCATCAAAGTCCTTTGCCTCAGCATCACTTAAGAGCATATAAACCTGTCTATATTTGCATCTATGCCCTGGTGCATAGGGCTCATCACACCTGTAACACAGGTTTTTTTCTTTCTTAGCCTTGACTTCAGCTTCTGTCAAGAACCTCCCAGGTTGAAAGTTTGGTTTCTGAGGGAGGTTTCTATTGAGGGGTTTAAAAGGAAATTTACTCTGGAGGGTTCTGCTAGGTTGATGTGCTCTTTTCAAGATTGCATTCACAGTGTGCTCCAGCTTCCTTGCGAGTATAACAGCTTGGTTAAGAGATGTGGGGTTAAAAATGGATACAAAGGACTTTACTTCTTCCTTTAATCCACTGATAAACTTTAACATAAAGAACTCTTCCCCTAAGTTTCTGTTAAAGATCAGCATTTGATCTTTGAGTTCTTCAAACTTCTCCAGGTATGCATTCACTGTGGTCTCATGGAGGAGTCTGTTGAAGTCTGCCATGACCCTTTCACTGTGTAGGTCTTCAAATCTCCCAAGGACATCAGCAACCAGTTCATCCCAGGAGTTAAATTCTTTCTTCTGAGTGTAACCTTGATACCATACCTCAGCTTTTCCTTGCATATATATGGATGCCAAAGGAACTTTTTGGTCTTCTGGAATGGGGATGAGTTGGAAGTACCTAGTGCATCTCCTTACCCAGCTTCTAGCGTTTTCGCCATCAAAGTAAGGAAACTCCATCTTGTTCAGGGCAATGTAGGCTCCTGTATGTTGCTGATCTTGCCTAGGAACATTACTGCCTTCATGCCTGAAGGAGTTGTGCACAACAGCTCTGGAAGTAGAGCCTCTTTCCACTGAAGCTGTTAAACCTTCCCCTAGGATGGATTTATTCCTGTTGTATTGTTGGAGCTCTTCAACAACACTTTGAAGTTGTTGTTGGAGAGTTACCAAACTGTGTTCTATGTTAAGCACAGAGGCCAGGAGTCCTTCTTGCACCTCCAAAACCTGATCTAAACGGCCAAGGATCTCTTCCTCACTTGCTTGTCTCCTAGCCCTCTCATTCAATAATAATATGTTCGTTTTCTTTTGAGCCTCTTGGATCTCTTTCAACCTGGTTCCATCAGCCATGTTGTGGTGTTTGTGTGTGTGTTTCGTTTTGTTTGGGTCCAAAGATCGTATGGCTCGGAGGCCAAACGTAATGTTTGCAGTGAAACTTTGCAGAAAACGGAAACTCAGAAGCAGCAGGGGGATGGGAAAAGAAGAAGAAAATAGGAGAGAAGAAAGAAAGTGCTAATTCATTTCAACATAATGCCTCGTTTACAATGTTCTTCCCCTTTTACATAAATTGCAGCAAAAGATAACAACAAAATTCATTTAAAATCCTGACAAAAAAGAGAGACACTGTCCTCTCCCTAAGCTCGCCATTGGTGGACTGATTCTGCACAAAAAACCCAGACGCAGAGGACGGCCAATACTCTGCTGCTTCTGTCGAGCTCCCTCGTCCTTCCACCTGTCCTCCTGTCTGATCAATTAGGGCAGCTGGAGATGCGTGAGAAATCCCCAATTCTTTCCCAATCTGATCGCGCCCTAGCTTCCTCAAAACGACGTCGCCGTTTTAATATTCCCCTTGATCGAACAGCTCTGATAATCTCTCTTGATCGTAGGGCCCCAATTAAGATGTCAGAATTAGAGAAATGCAATGGAGATGGTTGATTCCAGTAAAACCCTAGTGCAGAGATGGGGCCAAGAATCAACGGCCACGATTGAGTTGATGATTTCTAGCAATCCTCATCGATTTGAGCTGGGCTGGTGGTGGCCTATGGATGACTTAGTACTAAATGGGCTTCATATGTGATGGGCCTCTTTAAATATTGACAAATATATGAAACCGGATTTTGCAATAATTTCTACTTTTATGTCAAAAATAAATTATAAATTAATCAGTGGCAAAAATTAAGATTATTTAAAAACAAAAATTAAAAAAAGAAAATTCAAAATTAAAGTGTTTGAAAAAATAACCTAATACCTGTAATTTTATTCATAAGCTGCATAAATTTAGGGGATACTCTAATTTTTAATTTAAATCAATTTAATTTAAACAGTAGAAAATTTTAAAATACAAAAATACTTTTGAATTATTTTCAACAATAAATTGATAAGCATTTAAAATATGTATATGCAAACGCCTCCGAAACTCTTCTTAAACTAATTGTTTCTATGTTTTAAAAATAGTATAATACTTTTTTTTTTAATTTGAAAAGTATTTTTTTACCTATTATTCATTTCACAAAAAAATTAGATCAATATTTTTATACATTATTTATAGAGAAAATCACATTACACTCCATGAAATTACGTCCAAATTTACAAATTAATGCTCTATGTTATTTAAAAAATTATAAATATATATATTCTAAAATTATA
>NC_026150.1:5230791-5255994 GCF_000512975.1 Sesamum indicum
GAATTGGATTTTTATGATGTAAAAAAGTTATAAAAGAAACTGTAAATCTCCGTTGAAAATATTTAATAAAAAATGAAAAAAAATATTAAAATTATAATGAATTCTCATAAAATTTGATAAAATTACGATTATTTTATCGTTGTTTGAAAAATTATAAATATTTTTTAAAATTATTGAACGTATAACAAATAACCTATATAATGAGTTGTCTTAATGAGATATTTGTAAGATGACTGTTAATTTCGAGAAAAATATTTATAATTTTTAAAATAATGATGGAGTATTGTAATTATGATATATATCATGGGAACCTATTGTAATTAACATATGAATTAAAATATATAAATTTAACAAAAAATTGAAAAATTTAGGGGGAAAGTTTATAATTTTCTATTCAAGTGAGTTTAATTTAAACAGTTATAAAGCATATACATTTTCAATTATGAGCTAAGGGGGGATAAAAGGTATATTTGCATAGTTAAAGGGGCAAAGTGACATCAAACATAAAGTTGAGGGGGCAAACTGAATTCAACCCAAAATATACAAAAGAGCTCTAAGAATCGAGCAAACCGAATCCTTAAACCCACTTCCGTACAGATTTTCTCTTCCTCCACTCCGTAACGCCTTTCTGATTACCACGTGATAATCCACGCTCTTCTTCGTGAAATCTTAAGGAATTGCATCAAATTTTCTGAAAAACGTCTGTAATTCAATTGAAATTCGGTGTTCTAGATTATAGATTTCGCTTTGTTTTTCTCTGGATGGCTGCGAGTACTAACCCTTCAGGGGGTCATAGCAACGGCAATAGTAATAACGGCAACAGTAACGGCGGCGTGCAGGAGAATGCGAATGGCGGAAGCCTCTCCGCGACGGAGAATTCCGTTGCGGGACCCTCCCAGAGTGCCCTACGTCACAACCCGGGCCTCTCGCTTGAATGGACCCCCGAGGAACAGTCCATGCTCGAAGATTTGCTAGCGAAGTCAGTCTATTATTTTTCTCGTCTTGTGAATTATGTTTTTATGATATCATATTGTGCTGCAATTGTTGTGTATTTAAAAAAGTACGACGTCAATTATGTGTTTGGTTGAGCGTGCTTTGTTTAATCAGTGAATTGCGTTTTTTTTGGAAGCTTAATTTCTTTTCCCTTTTTGGGCGGGGGAGGGAGGGGGCAGGGTTTTCAATGGTTTGCCACTGAGTGCTTTTTGGAGCATGTACTATCGAAAAATGATCGTTGGATGTTACAAAATTGATTTCCTTGTGCTCGAGAATAAAATACAAGATGGCCAGGAACCTGTCTTTCTGAATCATGAGAATGCATAAATATTTGGAACATGCATTTTTCTAAGAAAGTTTGTTATTGTTCAAGTAGTTAGATTAGGAGCAGAGAGTGGAAAAATTAACCATGTCATTTTATAGATGAGTGGAGAATATACAGACCAGGAAAACTTGGGGGTTGTTTGCAAACTCATAAAATAAGCTAAAAAGAGTGCTTAGTTTTTACTGTTTCTAATTTTGAACTGTATAAATTAAACAAATTTGAGTAAAAAATTATGAGTAGCTTCTTATCAACTTGTGCACCTTACTGGGGAAATTGTAAATATTAAGGTTCTTTTTTTTTTTTTTCCCCAAACACTCCAATTCCATTTATTTCCCACTTTTGACTTTTGTTTTCAAGTACTCCAAACTTTTACTAATGCTTATCTTAGAACTTTTTTTACAACTTATTTACACCATATAATTAGAAGCTATTGCAAACGCCCCCTTAGTAACGTGACTGAGCAGTGTAAGAGAAACTGCCCCTTCAGCTTCTTAGAATTGGCAGTTGGAGTCATAAATCGATTCTATGTTGATTTTCTCATCTGCTGTTGTAATATTTCGTCTTATTCTTTTGCCAGTTTATTGTACTCTAGTCAAATAAAACTTCCACTTCCTAATTATCTTCCAGTTCTTTTCTGTGTATTAAACTTTGCCACTTAAAAGTCCAGTTTTTTTCCAAAGATGTAGAAAGGATATATGCAGCTAGAAGCTATCTGTTTCTGCTGGTCATTTTGATTCACCTCAAGTGTGAAACTCTGAACTCCTTGGGGTCTAAAGAAACAATAGCACCTACGAAAAAAACACTAGCCTGTGAATCCATTATGTGCAACTAGCAAGGACTGCTTGGCTACTGAAAAACTCTGCACCAAGTTCTTCCTGGAGCAGTTCTGCGATAATTATAACTCTTTCTAATCTGGTTAGCCAAACCATACTGAATCTATACTATTAACTTTATAAAACTTCTCTTCAGTTTATATATCTGTATTTGCTGTTTATCTTTATACTATATTTATTTTACTTAACAAAAATTCAAAAATAATAAATGGAAATCATAATTATGAATAATGTTTTATTTATGTATCTAAAAGATTCGACTTAACCAGAACACCAAACTGAAATGTGGAAAAGAATATTTTGGTTCGGTGTATTATGTTGTCTTACTTTCTGAATTGCTGCTCAGTTTGATTCGTTTTTATTGGTGAACATCCCTGTCTCGAGTTCAGTGAAATTCTTTTTATATTCCGTCCTTTAAGTCTGATATTTGTCTGATTATACCAGGGCAACATTCAGAACTGACATTTTCTTTTACAAACTCTGTTGATGTTCATTGATTCGTGGCCATGTGTTGGCAGTATGTCCTGTACTCTGTTGCATCTTGTAGATAATGAGTCAAATCATTTGCAGATATGCCTCAGAAAGCAACATCGTTCGGTATGCTAAGATCGCTCAGGCTTTAAAAGACAAGACGGTTCGAGACGTTGCATTACGTTGCAGATGGATGAATGTGAGCTCATCCTTTTATAGTTTTTCTCTTTGACATTTCTGTTGTGGGAATGTTTGCTATTTGTTTTCTGAATATTGAAATTTGGTTGCAGGAAGATAGTAATTTTCGGAATTCATTTAAAATATCAAAATTAGATAGAATTGTGTTCAGGCTTGAGATATAATGGTTGTACGGTATTGTCAGAAGCTGATTTTCGCGGCGGGCTAAATCTTTGTACTTTGACATTTCACATTAGATCTAAAGGGCAAAAGGAAGTAACATTGACGATGTTGGATACCATACATCCACATGAATTTATGGATGAGGGTGCTATGTGAAATTTGGTAGGCAGGCATATTTTTATTTGGTACTAGAAGAGTGTGATTCTAAAATAGTAACTTTAGTGATGAGAAGTTCAGTATTATCATAATAGGTGACAATGCTAGCTCTTATTTTCTTTCCCCTACTTATTTTTAGTTTTAAAAATATGTTTCAAGTGCTTGGTGTTGTTATCAAGGTATGGACCTTAATACAAGGACTATATGTAGATTCCAGTTTATTTCTTGAAGTTAAAGGTTTTTCTCCACCATCCCTAAAGACAAGCTAATGTATATATTCTTCAATATTAAAACTGTGCAACCTGAACAATCATTTAAATATTCAAGAAATTACCTTAAATACAAATATTTTGTTATTATCTACCAATTTCACACATATAGGGATCTAACGACAAATCAGATTTTTTTGTTGCACAGTTTTAATATTGAAGAATATATACAATAGCTTGTCTTTAGGGATGGTGGAGAAAAACCTTTAACTTCAAGCAAAATTTCAGAAGTTTGGAATATAATGCCCAGAAACAGAATCAGTCATACTTTTGACCTTATAATAACACATTCTAAGTTTCCAACTTAAATATGTGATTTTTCATTCGTAAATGTGTGTTTACTAAAGGTCGCCAGAAATCTATGAGATTTATTGTACGGGAGGAACAAACAACATCACGGATATAAGGATAAATGGTAAAAAGCTCCAGTTTTTTGATCCATTAAAAAACTTGGTTGTGCTGGGCTAAGAACAAGACTGGAATTAACAGGATGCAGCCACCCCAAATTTTATTGTTTATTCAGCTGATCCTGGCAATCCTGACTTGAGCTCACTGTTTTGCAGAAAAAGGAAAATGGCAAGAGAAGGAAAGATGATCATAATTCAAGGAAAAATAAAGACAAAAAGGTACTTCTGATATTTCATGTTATCATATCCCCTGCAATTGGGTTAATAGTTAAACATGAGTGCTTTCTCTTCCCAATATCTTGCATTCACCTTCTGTCTGTCTAGCAATATTTGTCATATGTTGTAATCGGCTTTGGAAGTACAATTAATTGATCGCCTCTGGAACTTGAAGAATCGTAACATATGGTGGTTTTTCAAGAGTTATTTTGAGTTTAATGATGAATCATTTGAAGAATAACTTCTTCCTCAAAAGGTTGTGGTGGCCAAATACATAAACTATTACAAGAGTGGTAAGGGAGATATGTAGTCTTCCCATTTGAATAACTATTACAGCATATAGATAATGGTATATGTTTGTAGCTAGACCCCAAACACTTGTAGTCTAAACAGAAGTGTTTGCTTTGATTACTTTCAAGATGTGATTATCCTTCATTATGTTTAAACCAATGCAGATTTATCTGCTTTTGAGTTTCCTGAAAGTTAAGTAGCATGACTTAGTATTTTGATCTTCCTAGTTAGACTTTATTTCCTGTCCTAAAAAGAGAATCTTTTAGATGGTGTATGTTAGCATAGGGGAACTTAGGTTGTCAGACTGTGGCTATGAACCACACCGCAGTGAGTTCAGTTCCAGAGTTCAACATGGTTGGTTGAACTAAGTGAAAGGTGGATGTAATTATTCCAGGATGTTGTTGTGGTCCAATTCCATTTCATGTCAATTTTTTATTGATAAACTAAAAATGAAGAATTGTTTACTTCCATTTGCTGAAACATATTATACTCCTTTTCTGCATCATAGAAATGTTTAAACTAGAACAACTTACACAACCCCCTTCCCATTTTATAACGTTGGCCCTATATTAACGTAAAACTGCCTATCAACTATACCCTTAGAGTCCATGACTATTCATACAATCCTTTGTCCTGATAGAGAGGAGTATTGGGAAAATTTGGCATGATCTTTCTCTCCCTTGTGAGGGTAAGCCTCTTGCAGTTTCCTTCCGATGGTCTTTCTCTTAATCTCTCTGTGGGAAATTTTCCCTTTCGAGATTACACTATAATCTCATCCTCTCATCATAAATTATAGACCAAGTACCAGAGTTCTCTGAACTATAGCCTGGTATTGCTTCAGCCATTAAAATTTTAGTTTCCTGAACCCGATCCAAGCTTCAACTGGGTTCATTTCTTAGCTAAGTATAATCCTACAAGTCCCCCAGAGTTTTCAGCTTTTAAGTGGTAAGACTTTGGATTTTTCATGTCTAATCTATTATTCGCAATTCTCCCCCCCCCCCCCCCTTTTTTTTTTCTCTGTAGTATGGATTATATGCCCTTTCATTCTTTGTAGTTTGTAGATTCTTTTGAATTTGAAGTCTTAATTTATTCTATGAATCTTTCATATGTGGTGCATGTCCCCCCCTTTCGGCAAGCGCATCATAGTTCATATGAATGACTTAGATAGCACTTGATCAACCAACCTAGATCAGATGAACTTCTTTGATAAAGAAGAATAATGAGTCAGAGATGCAAGTCTTATTTTCTCTCCCCAATGCTTGATGTGCAATTTAGACGCATACTAGCAGGCGAAACTCGGCTCTAGAATTGATGAATTGGTGTACTTGAAAATCATTCTCTCAAGTTAATTAATCTGTGCATTTAAATCTTTACTTGTAGTAGTTTGGAGTACTATCTAGTGTCAAAATCACTGGTTTTCCTTCTTGAAAGTGTCTTTGGTTGGGTGCAGGAGCTTATCTTTTTGGTCATTGACTCCACCAGCACCCTTTTCATTTCATTGATTTTTTTTTTGGTATGGTGGTGGTGGTAAGAATCTCTTTGCTGGTGTTTAGTGACTACCTGACATGGCCCCCTTTTGTTTTTGGAGGGCTATGAGAAACAGCTGGAATTTTTTCCCTCCAAGCCCAGTACATTAGTATCATTCATGAGATAGTAGGTCCGTCATGAAAGGTGAGAAAGTGTGTTTCGATGTGATGACACTCATGATGTTGCCTATGACTTTAAAGGATAAATATAACTTCTGAAATATGAATGTTTCAATCTTTGAAGTTTACTCGTCTCTTGTGCCTTCTGGAATCTTCTTTGTTTAACTTTAGTATTTATACAATCTGGTAATAGGTATCCTCAAGTTTTCACTAAATTTTTGGTCAGGATCAAAAAGTTAACTTTTATGGAGATATTATCCTCCATGAAAAACCCGCTGTCTTTTAATTATATTTCTCAAAGTATATCCAAAATTATCATGATAAACTGTAATTATTATCCAACTGCATAATTCTCTTCTCTTTCTCTTGGAATTCTCAGGAAAAAGCTATAGATTCATTGCCAAAATCTTCTCAAGTTGCAAATCGCTCCAATGGCCCTCCCTATGCTCAGTCAATCATGCCTATGGATAGTGATGATGGAATCTCATACAAAGGTCAGTCCATATTCTTACATGTCATTTGTTCACCTACGAAGAAGAAATTTTTTTGCTGGGAATCACTTGCTAGTTACCTTCTACAATTTATTGAATTGCATCTTCTACTTGAGAATTGTTGGTCTAAAGTTCCTTTACTTTCTTTAGCTATCCCATGTTTTTAATTTCTTCTCCTCCTTCCTCTTATATAAATGTCTAGAGAGTTAATTACATTGGGCTCCCATACTATTTAGCCTAATTACCAAATTCCTTGAAAATTGGAAAGTTACAAAAATCCTCTTTTTTGACTTGGTGTACATTGATGGAAGAAGTATGATGTCTAAAATGGTCCCATATAGACCTTTTCTTTTTAAAGTTTCGATTACACTGCCTGTCCATGCTAGTTACCGCACCTACTGACTCCTGACTTTTTACTTTTAAAAGTCAATTTCATCCTTGGGTTTGTTAGTTTTGGTGAAGCTTTTACACCATTATCCACTTCTAGTTAGCATATCGACCAACTCATCCTTTTTCCATTTTTAAAAGTCATTTTTCCTCACAAGGTTAATAATAGCCGGAGCTCTTTTGCTCCGGTTGCGTCTGCGTTGCCATGCGGTGGTATTCCTTTTTCTCCCTCTATTCACAATTCAAATGCAGAGGATGCCTTAGAATTCTATTGGCTTATAGGTTTCATCATTCACCATTAAGCCCTTTACAGTTTTTGGGTGTCAGGGTCATAACTTTCTCTGATTACAGAATCTTCTCGACCCTTTTCTAACCTTAACCACTGTGCAATCTGCTCCTTGATGTATGCTCCTTTGATTGATATGGATCTTAGATAGGATATCATTTCTCTTGATTCAGAGAATAACGTTTGTGGAAAGGTTGATTAACCAAGTTAGACGGAGGGTTGTTTTGACTCTTATTCAAGGCTGCTGGTAGGATGCATGTGCTGTTCTTTGAAAACATTGATTTCTAAAGTCAGATGACTTCATTTGGCACAGTGAGTATTGATTGCAATGGTTTGCTCTGATAAACTTTGCCTATAATTATGACTTATTACTCTGAAATACATATAAAAGCATGATAGCTCATGCTCCTGTAGTTCTTTCGCGCTGCTTTTAGTGTCCATCATTGCAACATTGTGAACCAGAAACATTACATGCAAACCCACCATTTGATCCATTTGCATGTGTCCATTATAACCTTGCAACCACTACCCTTCACGTTTTGGTAAATTTAGCTTTACTTCCAAGGTATTTTTGTTGAAAGATACTCAATACTCTAACCAAAGGTAATAGACAGTTTATTATGATTTTGTTGATGACATTAGTATCTATCATAATGCACTACCAAAGGAGGAAATATGATGTTAGTAAACAAGAAGGGTAAGTTGGTATGTATCAAATTTCAAGGGGAGGAACTGGTAATTACACATACATCGGACGCAGTGTCATTAATTCTAAGAGGATTTTAGATATCAGGAAAGTAGAAAAAGGATACTGATTATGACATGTATGCTGTATAATTGAGTTGCAGCAGCATGTTTTGTTGCAGTGATAGGCATGTCTAATATGGTAATGAATGAGATGTTGCTTAAAAGCTTAATGGTGTAAATACATAGGCCTATTTTGATCTCTCCCCATGGGATCTTGAATGTGGTCATAATCGAGAGAAATAGATTTTTCCACATGAGGTCAGTAGAGTGACTTAATCAGTTTGTTTTTACATTTCAATCATGGGTAAAATTCTTTCCCCCGTACTTTTCTTTTTTTAGCAAGCAGCGTGTATTGGAGAGCTTGTTACACCTTTTAAGACGAGATCTAGTAGGGCCTCTTGGTCTAGAAATACGTGTATCACTGGGAAATTTGACTGCCAACTGGCTCTTATAAGGTGTATGAAATTCGTAAATTCTCCTGGAAGTTTGGATGCTGGTATTTTCCTGATGGGAGAGTTGGATGCTTCAGTCACGTTTATATAGAAATGTACGTTTTCACAAGATCATACAAATTTAAAGTGAAAGTCCTTTACTGTTTCTCTTTCACAGCTAATGTTTCTTTATCTTTATATCAGTAACTTATTTCTGTGATGTAAGAAGTGTTACAGTTCACAGGAAATGAGGCTATCCACTTTACTAGAAAATGTAATTGATTTTAGCTTTCTAAAAGTATTGACTGTTGAGTTTTATCCAAGAGATTTGCTCAAATAGTCAAAGACATTTGTCCACTGTGTTTAGTATACTAGAATTCTGTCAAACAAAAATTGTGCTTTTGACTACCAAATTTCGAAAGAGTGGCACCAGTTTGCTGCTGAATGCTCTTCTTCAATTTGCATATGATTTTGTTTTCTTGTCGCTATCTTGGAGTGCACTTTTTATAGAATAACAATTTGTTCACCACATATCTTTTTTAGCTAAGAAAGTGAGAGGGCCACTACGTTTGCGTGTTTATCATATTCAACGTAGTGTAGTTTTTTTGGACCCAGATTATGCTTAGAGTTCTCATTCTTGAGCTGTATTATTCTCCTTAAAATCTGTATATCAAACTAGAATATGGTATCAGAGGTACATAGTGCTTTCAAATTTCCGTAGATGTTATGATCCTTGCTATATATGTGAGATTATATGTAACGACCGTGCATTCTTATATCCTTATCACTGGGTGCTGTCTTGGTTATATTTTTGAGTACGTATTTCATGAATTTCAGCTATTGGTGGAGCTGCTGGACAGCTTCTTGAGCAAAATGCTCATGCCTTGGATCAAATATCTGCCAACTTTTCTTCCTTCAAGGTACTTGCAATTGCAATACATAGCCATTTCCCAAAACGATTTCTGTATATAGAAGTCTCATTTTACATAGCTTGTACATGTTTGATTAACAATTTTGATAAGAACCGCGTGTTTCTTCTTTCATGAGTTGCTAATAGACGTCTGAGCTGTTTTTTATTTTTTTAACAACTATATACACTTATCTGAGACTAAAGTCCCTGCAATGAAATTTAGGTGTCTTGTTATTTTTTTATCATGGAATGACTGGACCCAGATATGTAGATACAGCAGCGCACTTGGTCATGTTAAGTTTTTTATTCATAGTAGCGAGTTTTAGCATCACATGCTGCAACCTAGATAACCCCATTGTCTTTTTGCTTTCTGAAAACAATATAAGTTTTTTGATTTTGTTCACTAGTAATTGCGTCGTCGGAGGTTCTTATAATTCGTTAGTCTTTTTAGATTAGCATGCACTGAAGATCAGGAGATGAAATTCAGTGGAATTGCTTTCAGATTTTCAGGCAAACTAAAACAGTTGTGCTAATAATTATGTGGATTAATCTTGTATATGGTATGCCCGTAGTATTGAATAATTGAAGTTTATGTAATTGGTGTCTTTCTATAGTCAATTGAAATCGATTCAAATAAGACGTGTTAGGTAGTTTTAACTTCTCACCCCCAAGTTTCTATCATCTTTCCTCTCTCATCTCTCACATTCTCTCCTTTCTTTATGCCTCTTCCTTTCCCATTGGTAGCTTTTTCTACCCCCACATTTTATTTCTAATTTCTTTTTTTCTCTTTTAAATTATTCCATTTGGTTCCAATTAATATTTAGTCATACTCTGAATGAACTTGCATTGAAAAGTCAAATAAATTATTTTTAAGTTTATAGCTTTAAGAAATTTGAGCACATTCAATGAGTGTGTTAGAATTAATCGTGGTGAAAAGGTTTCTAATTGTTAGTGAGTTGCATTGCATGTATCACTTGCTGTTTCTTCTTTGCTTTTTAGTGCTCAACTTTAAGGCACATACACTGCAGCCTTACCAATAATTTTGATGTATTTGACATAATATCTGCTTGTTTCATCTGCATGCAGATACATGAGAACATCGATCTCTTCTGTCAAGCTCGAAATAATATCCTCTCAATATTAAATGAGTATGTCTTGGAACCTCTACCCTTAACATTGGTTTAATGTTGTTATGCATTCTCTTTAAAGCATGGGTAATCATTTGCATGGAGTTGCTACATACTGAATTCCATATTAATATGTTAATACCTATGCTTCTGCTAATGAGGTTTTGTCCTTATTTTTTTTATTTAGTGTCTTTGTTTGTTTGTGTTTGCGCACATTAGTCCGTTTATTAGTTATGTTGCCAAAAATCCTTGTTTATATTTTCTAATTGTCTCAGAGACAACTAAAACATTACGAATGTTTGCTGTAGGTTTTGTAAAACACACAGTTCTAGGTGTTTTACCTTATTTTTACCAGTCTCTCTCTAGGGCCTTAGTCTACAAAAAAGGTGAAAAAACTCATTTGCAAGAAAAAAAAGAAAGATGGGGGGATAAATGAGGAATCAAATCCCATCTCTTTTCTAGATTTCCTCATTCCTTACTCTCCTAGTTGCTTGGGATAGGGGGCGAGAGAAGAGAAGGGGTTCCTATCTGAGAAGTTTAGGAGCCTTAGCATTCATCTTGTGGTATGTCAGCTATCTGAAGTTCCTTTTGCCAAATCTCTTGAGCTCTTGGGACGGTTGTGACACTTTAAAAAATGAATGGTCATATCTACTTTTGCTTTTGTTCAGGTAGAAATTACAAACATACTACTCCATTCAACTTTTCGAAGTGCTATCCTCTGTGTAGTTACATCACCTATATCGAGAGTCCTTTTCCAGTTTCTGCTGCAATTTTAGGTCAACCTCTCTCTAGGTTTGCCATTATTAGTCGTAGGGTCCACTACAGCACATCGACTAGACCACATTCGCACCCTCTTCCAGGCTCCACAAACATTGCACGAGGCTAATATATATGCTCTTGAGTTAATGCTAACTGCAGAAATTGCTAAAACTGTGTATGCTTGCACTTATCCTCCTCCATACATGGAACAGAAACAGATGAATAGGCTGTTTAGTGACATGCTCCAGCGCCCAGCCGCCCAAAAAAGAAATGGAAAAGAACCCCCCCACCCCCCCCCCCCCCCCCCCCCCCCCCCCCCCCCCCCCCCCCCCCCCCCCCCTCTCTCTCTCTCTCACACACACACACACACACACCCCGCACGTCATGCACGCACTTAATGTAAATTTTGCCTGGCATGCATTAAGATTCGCATCCATATAGATCATTAGACATTTGTATTATGATAGAATTCTGAAAAATTCAGAAATCCTGATCTAAACCGTGCAATGCAGCTTTAGCGACTTGCCAGAAATAATGAAGCAGATGCCACCACTGCCTGTGAAGTTGAATGAAGAGCTTGCCAATTCCATTCTGCCTCGAACATCCCTGCCAAAGAAAGCGTGACACCTTGTTTCCGCGACAGGCCTTATTGATGATGATTCTGACTATTTCGAGTTTGGGGGCCCTTCTGTTGTAGTTATAGCAAAAATAAATTGGGTAGTCAATTCAAGTCTAGATGGAAATTCAAGTGTTAATGCTCGTCTCTTGTTCATTCTTCTTCTCTTTCGTTGTTGTAGGATGTAGTTTGCGTTGCAGCAGTGAGTCAATGATGGTCCGTAGTATAGAACTGATTTTTAGTTCTGTAAATAGCTTTAGGGGAAGGGGATAGTTATTTAAAACTTGTACAATTCATACGAAAAGGGCATCTATAATTCTTGTTTTACCTTATTCTTGTTGCTAGATTAGTTATATTATAAACTTATAAAAAATGTAAATATTTAGTAGGTATTTACAGTACTTAATGTTACAATGTTTCGTTCAAATCCTAATAAAAGGAAGTCAGATGTAAAAGAAAAATTATCGGAGGGGGTGTAAGTATAATTTTATTTTTTTTTTATGGGAAAGCGTATTTTTGAGGGGGCTTAAATATAATTAATTTTTATTATTTTTTATAATTTTCAAATTATATTATTTCAATCTGCATTTTTATATTATATTACCTTGTTAAGTTATTTGTCATGAAGTACAATAATATAA
This sequence comes from Sesamum indicum, assembly GCF_000512975.1. Classification (NCBI taxonomy): domain Eukaryota; kingdom Viridiplantae; phylum Streptophyta; class Magnoliopsida; order Lamiales; family Pedaliaceae; genus Sesamum; species Sesamum indicum. The sequence continues at coordinate 5,243,154 of NC_026150.1, forward strand.
AAGATTTATTTCCTAAATTTAATATTTTATTTTGCACACTAGTAGAATCTGCCACATTTATATTCCAAGTACTAATTGTCACAAACTGTTTTTATTAAATTACGCAAATGATGCAATTTTCAATTTACTCGTTATACATAATTTGTTTTAGGAGTTACATCATCTTTTCAAAAATTAAACAAAAAAGAGAGAGAGAGAGAGAGAAAATAACTAAGGTACTGGAAAATAAATTAAAGTATATATTGAAATATTTTTTACTGTCGTATAGTATTGTATAAAATTTTGAGTATAAAATAAAAAAGGATAAATTATATTGATAACTTCGGGGTAAGCCTAATTACACAAATGTGTTGTTCTCTTTATTAAATTATACGGGTTAATTACATTTATGGGAGACTTAGACCTCATTTGAAGATCTGAAATTATATATTTTTTTTAAAAAAAAATTCAAAATTACATTTAGACTCCCTTCAAAGAAATCTCCATTTACACATGAACTTATTTCGTTATGGTTTGGACGAAAAATACTAATATTAACAAAAATAAGCATACACCTTTTTAATTTCATCCATCATTTAACAATCCCACACTATAAATTTATACTTATAAAGAAAAAAAGTAATAATATTAACCGTACTTCATATACATATATTATATGTATACTCTTACATATATAAAATATACACGAAAATGTTCAATGAGGGGCAATATTAAAACTTTATATAATTCTTTTTGTTGACATCAGCATTTTCTATCCAAACTATAATAAAAAGGGTGATGGAGAATTTTGTAGGAGATGCAAATGTAATTTTGAAATTTTTTTTATAAAAAAAAGTATAATTTCACTTTTTTAAAGGGGGTTTAAATATAATTAATCCAAATTAGTAAGTATACCTCTTGAGAGGGTGTTTGTCTAACTGTCACAATTAAATAGAGAGTAATAATATATTTGTAATTAAAATTACAATTTCATGAAATATATACTTATAATTATAATTTTATAAAAGATAGAAAAAGCTTACATAATTAGATTTAAATTCGGTGAATCAATGTAATTGCACCATTTTAAATCTCGCCCGTTATTCAATAATTTCACGATATCTTAATTTTCATTAATGATTTTAATTTTATAACTATTACTATTATTATTATTTTAGATCACAAAAAATTATCTGAAAAATTGCATTAACAACCTATAAAAAAATTTAAAGAGGTGGTGAATTGTGATGTCCAAATCCAGAAAAGCTCTTCAGTTATTAAAAGAAATCAAATTTAATAATCTAAAAACAATATGAATGAATGAGAGGGGAGAGAGAGAGAGAGAGTTGGAAGAAGAAGGCGTTCGATTTTAGAGAGAGGGAGTGGGAGAGGATTGGAAACCCTAATCAGATATTCAGATGTTCTCTCTTCTCTTTCTTATTCCCATGTTGAGACAGTACCACTATTTGCATAATTTGTCTGTCCATCCACCGCTTCTGTATGTATATTTTCGAAAGTTTTCTTAATACAACACAATCTTTGTCATAATGACTTCATTTGTATGATCTTGCACTCCGGACCGGCTTGATTTGGTGAATTCCCTAGATTTTTTTGGATCCGCTCAGTGCAATACACGTACAGGGATTGTTTTGTGTTTTCATTTGTATCTGCGTCCTGCAAATCGGATTGGTGATTGTTTTCTCCGATGGATGATCTGGATATGCTGGGCAGAGACTTTGGGTTTGGCCCCCGAGGGAAATCGAACCCCATGAGATCAGGGCAGGCGGATCGCCGACGCAATGGCGATCCTTCCTTCAGCGACGTGTTTGGTGGGCCCGCCAAGTACACGCCGAGCTCAAATTCGGTTAATGACAACAAGAACTCGACAATGAGCGATTTTGATTACGATTCTATTTTCAATTCTTCCAAGTCAGCAAGTGAGACGAATAAAAGTAATGATAGTAGCAGTAAGGCGTCATCATTTCCTGTTTACGATAAGCCGGTTTACGATGAGGATATATTTGATGGGTTGCCGGGGATGAAGAGCCAACCGTCTTCATCGACTGTTAGGTTTGAGGATGACGTATTTGCATCGATTTCCTCTCCGGCCACGAGTAAGAATAAAAATGAGAACAATGATTTTGATGATCTGTTGGGGAATTTAACGGGGAACGGAAAAGCACGGGAAAACATGAGAAGCACTAGTGCTAAGAGCAGCTCGAATTCAAAAGGATTTGATGATTTGTTAGCTGAGTTCGGGAGTGGCAATTCTGCTGCTAGGAACAGGTAATTTTTCGCATCATTGCTGAAAGTTCTGTTGAATTCTTATTGTAGCTGAGTTAACTAGTTTTTAGCTGCTTCATTTATGTACTTGCCTTTTTACATAAGGGTACTTCTGAAATGGGAAGTTTCTGTACTCGGAAGTTGTTGACTTAAAGCACGCTGATGATGATATTGCTAAACATATAGTGGTAAAAATACTGAAGTGTTCGACAGTAGATGAAGCATTTTATCGTTTAGAAGTTGGCTTAACTCTGATATAATCAATAAACTATGCAAATGACTATGGGAAACTTGTTATATACTTATTACCTACTTAGGTGGTTATTTTCATCCTATTATATTGTTAAATGTCTCTCTAGGGTGGTTCAAAGGCTTCAATTTCTGATAGTTGTTGCTTGATAGCTAGATATATGTAAGAAAGTTCTAATAGTGCCTTGCTTTGCTTTTTTTTAAATTTGCTGATTTTTGTACTGGATACCTGCCTAGAATTATATCTCATGGTTATTTCTTGAAAAATCTTGGTTTACAATTACTGTTGAAGATTTGTCCACTTGACTCATTGAAATCCCCGTTTGAGAAAAATAGCATCAAAATTTCTTGCAACAGTATACAAAACGCATATGGTTGCAATATATGTAGCATCGTCTTGCTGGTATCACGAAGATAATTCTACTATTATTGTTCGGGAGCAAATATGAGGGCTGTTAGAGCTAAAGAAAGCCAATATGTCTATCAATCTCTTCAAATTTTCATATCTAATCATTCTTCTTAACTAGCTGGCTTCTAATCTTAAATTTTTTTTCCTTCTTTTTATGAATTAGTTGCATTTTCTTGTTTTTCTATATTCAAAGTATTCCTTGAAATGCTATATTTAAGCACATACATTAAGTGCCAAAATAACTTATCTAAATGTACATATTTACACATCTTGGTTGCAGTCACTCTGGGACATACTTTGAAGGGGAAGGAAGAGGTCTGACGAACAATGTAAAAACTAAAAACAAATTTGAGTATGACAAGATATCTTATCCATATTAAGAGAAAAAAATATTGAAACTTATTCTAAATATATATCTATTTTAATACCATAGTTGGCAGGATTTGTACAATTGTTCAACTGTTCTGGGAAATGTAGAATTAAAGACCTGGTGAATTTAATAGTCTTTTACTAGGAGGATACAGCTCAGGCCTTGAAAGTCCCAGGGACATACTAGATCTGTTGGAATCATTTCCACTGTCATTTGGGAATACATTTTCCGAAATGTTCTGAGAAAATTCTCTTGGGAAAATTACGAAGCTGAAAATGTATTTGGATGGTTAAGTTACAAGCTTTGATCAACTTATTTGATAGACTGTATGGCATTTCATTTTGAAAAAAGATTATAATAAATTTGTTGCCAAATGTAAAATGAACTTTTCTATGAAAGGGGAGTATGGGCTTTTGGAAATAAGGTGCCACTTTCAAGCAGAGTTGAAAAGTAAGGATATAGGTTTTAGAAAGGGGTTGTTTACTGAAAAGTTTCCGGAAGAGAAAAGTATTCCCTGAAACTAAGCTGCACAGAAATTATCTTGATTCTCTGGAAATGAATTGAAACTCAATGACTCTTTCACCATTAGTCTCTCATGCATTGATTGGATAACTGATATACCTCCTTGGCGCCTTCAATAAAAGATCTGCTGATAATTAAAAGTCAAACCTGTTATTTGCAAATGCCATAAAAGGGAGGTTTTACCGACAACATTATGTTGTATGGATGTTCTTAATTAGGGTTTGGCGATATTTTGTAACAACAGAATGTTATTCTGTTGGAGCATAAACACTCTAGTTTTTCTTTTTGAAATTGGAACTTAAATAGTCCTCTTTCCTCTCAGTCTCTCCAGTCTTTTTCTATCTTGCTGTATCACCCAGTCAAAGAACAGCTGAATTGATTAACCAGAAATTTCACATGAACAATGTAATTCCATGTTTGATTTGCACTAACTGTAAGGTGGAAATTATCTATTAGTTTAGTTGATGTAATATTTAAATTGTTTATGTGCTTCTACTCTATTCTCATCGTTCTGATTAGATAATCTGCCAATAGATCGAAGCTAGATATAGTTCTGAAATCAATGTTAGAAAACTTAGGGAGTGAATTATTTCCTTTGGATAACACTTCAACCCCTTTTATTCTTCTAAGAATGATTGTGTCTGTTGTTCTATAGATTTCTTTGGATTCTGATGTTTTGCCCTCTATTATATTGCATAAGAAATGATAATCAGGGGCAGAAATAGAACAATTGTGTTTTAAGCTTCAATTGGAATAATGATTTTTTGTATCATCAACTATTATGAATTCAATGGATGATATTAGTATTGACAAAATAAAAATACTCCATTCCTTTTATAGTAAATATGAATGCAATACAAATTAAGCATTTTTGCACCTTCTTGAAACAGATCAATGTCGGAGTCTAATCAGGGCTCTGTGCCAGTTGGTGGTTCAAAGCAGGGGAAAGTCCGGGGTGATCCATTTGTAGTTTTGGAATCAAGCCCAACCCAGGGATCATCGTCTGTGGTGTTTACAGATCCACTGGAGGGGATTAGTAAGCTTGGTAAATCTAGAAGTGCAAGGGTTGAAGCCCCATCTGGTGGTGGCAGAGGATTTGATGACTTAGATCCTCTTAATAGTTTTGGAACACCTGCCCATTCATTTTCCCCGGGGAGGGATAAAAGAGGGAAGGAAGCGAGTCCTTCAAGATCACCAACACCCCAATCTGCTAATAGCAGAGAACAGAAGGGGAACTCCTCTTTCAGATTTTCGGAGGGCAATACTGAGAAGGAAATTCCCGTAGACGATTATCAGGAACCCCCCTTGTTTGACATGCAAAATGCTTCTACAGGTTTTCAGAAATCTTTTGGTCAGACTGCTTCTTCTCCTCAATATTATGGAACCGGGTCACAGGTTGATATGTCTACAACATCAGAAGGACAAGGACAGCAGTATGATGATATATGGCTAACTGTATCAGAGGTTCCACTTTTCACACAACCTACTGCTGCTCCACCTCCCTCACGACCACCTCCACCCATACCTCGTCACACTTCTAAGTCGGAAACAGATTCCTTTTCTTCAAGAAAGAAGGGTGATGAATTCTCTTCACGTTCAAATCACAGTCAACATTCTCAAGGTCCTAAGCCTGCACGGCCGGCACCCAAGGGCCCTCCAGTCTCACAATTTGATGAACTTGAGGATTTTGCTATGGGTAGGTCTGCAAACACTGTTGATGAAAGTGCCAACCTTCGATCTAGGGAAGAAACCAATCCATTCACTACAGCTGCTGCATCAGCTGCTATGAAGGAGGCTATGGAGAAAGCTGAGGCTAAGTTTAGGCATGCTAAAGAGGTACGTGAAAGAGAATATGCAAAGGCTGCTAGAAATAAGGAATCTGTACAGCTGGAAAGGCATGAAGAAGATTGGCAGGAGAGAGAATTTAAGGGAACTGAAGCAAGATTAGAACGCGAAAGGAAACAAAAGGAAGAGGAAGAGAGAGAGCGGAGGAGACTAGAGAGGGAGAGGGAGAAGGCTAGACAGGCTGTGGAAAGGGCTAATCGAGAGGCACGTGAAAGAGCAGCAGCTCAGGCACGAGAAAGAGCAGCTGCTGAAGCTCGCTTAAAAGCTGAGAGGGTTGCTGTTGAGAAGGCAAGTGCTGAAGCTCGAGAACGTGCTGAAAGAGTAGCAATGCAGAGGGCACAAGCTGAGGCCCGTGAGAGAGCTGCTGCAGAGGCTAAAGAGAGAGCGGAAAAGGCTGCTGCAGAAGCAAGGGAAAGGGCTGCTGCTGCAGAAGCAAGGGAGAAAGAACTGAAAGATAAAGCTGCTGTGGCAAGGGCTGAAGCGGAAGCAAGGCGACGAGCTGAAAGAGCTGCTGTTGAAAGGGCTGCTGCTGAGGCTCGAGAAAGAGCTGCTGCAGAAGCTCGAGAAAGGGCTGCAGCAGCGGCAAAGACGACCCAGCAAAGGAACGATGCTGATCTGGAATCCTTTTTTAGTATGGGCAGAGCAAGCAGTGCACCTAGGGGACGAGCAAATTCAACTGTAAATCCTAGTATTAGAACATTGACTTATTATCATGGGCATTCAATTCATGATATTTTGTCATTTAATGTGTTTATTTGTTTCTTGGATTTGTATTTTCAGGATCCCTTTTTCGATCAGCAATTTCAGAACCAGGGAGGATCTGAAGCTGCAAAGAGGGCATCATCATCTAGTGGAGCCCCTTTCAACATGAAGAAGGCATCTTCCACCACTAATATTGTTGATGATCTATCTTCTATTTTTGGAGGTATTACCACCTTTTATATCATTTCTAACATTGAAATGTTATTAGCATCCGTCTTGCTGACTACTGTTCTGCTCTTGGAATAATCTTGCTCCAAAGCCGTTCCATCATCTGGAGAATTCCAGGAGGTTGAAGGGGAAACTGAAGAAAGAAGAAGAGCCAGACTGGAGCGCCACCAACGCACTCAAGAGCGGGCGGTATGTGTTGTGTTCTCTTATCAACAATAATTTGTTTATTCTTCACCACTGATGTTTAGGATCTACTAGCATTTGATATTATATCCACTATGCTGTCATCCATTCATTATTGAGATTTGGGTTCCTTCTGTTCAGGCCAAAGCATTGGCTGAGAAGAACCAGCGGGACCTTCAAGCTCAGAAGGATCAAGAAGAAAGACATGTAAGTTCCTGAAGAAAAGTAGATATTTCTTTTGACCTTTTAATTGTTAGGCAATGGTATTTTTTAGGTTACTGGAATTCTGTTAACTTTAAGCATCCAAGAATGGCTATGTTTTGCGACCCATTTAGTTTTTGGATGTCTTCATCTGGAAACCCGTCGCCTCTTCCCCTGTCACAGTAGTTTGTTGGAAAGCTCTTTACATTTCTTCTCCAGATGCTAAAAGTTAGTGGTTGCTATGTGGGTTGAAACCCATGGTTCCAACCTCAACCCACATAGCTTTGGGTTGTGTTGGGTTTAAGATGTTTTAACTTGAGTTCAATGTGGGTTGTGTTTAGTTAAGTTAAAGTATATTATGGGTTCGAATGGTTCCTAAACGGGTTGCATCATGTTTAATTTCCTATTCAATCAAATAGCATTTTTAATAATATCATACAATTTATAAGATGTTACTATAATCATGAGTTGTAATCATCAGTTTAGTGTGTGTTGTGTTTAATTAAGAATAGCTCCATATGGTTTCAATGGTTCTAAATGGGTCTAATCATATTTATTTTCTATTGATCAATCAAATATAATTTTTATAAATATTAATTTAAATAATATTATGCAATTGAAGAAAAATAATACTATACTCATAATTATGCAAGCATTTTCTTTAATTTCTTTTGAAACTATATAAATATAATATTTTCTAAATATATTTTCATTGGCTTAAATAAAAAAATCAGGACAAGCCTCTATCTAATTTTAGCTAACTAGTAAATTATTGCTAATTAGAGGTCTTCATTCTGTTAATCTAATCAAATGGAATCGAACTGAGATTTTGATAAATAAAAAACCCAATAATGCTTTGAAAAAAAATTAAAGTCTAACAATTCATAATGATATTTGATATCATAACGACACACATAAATGCTAAAAACTAGTACACTGTTATTGTATTGAACCAAACCAAACCCAACCAACCTGATCCATATTTGACCATACATTTGAACCCCGAATTGGACTATGAACACGACCCATGCAGACCCGATCCACACCCCAACCTTACCCACATATTTGCTACCTCTACTGAAGTATTAGTAATGAGACGGTTTAATCATTTATGATGGTAATGTCTCGCTGAAGCTGTGTGTGCACTCTACAGGTTTTTGGAATTACTTTTGGCTAGATATTAAAACAATTTTATTTGTTGAATCGATGTTGAGTCTTTTCGCCTCCCCAAATATATCATGCCTGCTCAGTTGACTGAAAAATTTAATAAACAGTAGGTGCCAACTATCACATCTCAGTTGACCAAAAAGCTATATCAATTTCATCCTTGGTGTTTGGTCTTGGAATTTTGGACCGCAGCCTGATGCCTCTACTCAGGATCATGAATGTTGTTATGCTGCAAAATCACAAGACCTCATCTTTATTGTTGAAGTTGTTGTTTATTGTTTACTTGTGAATAATGTCTCCACAACCTTTATCTAAGAACATAAGAAGTTTCTCTGGTCTAATCCTGCTCATATCTGATTGCATATTGATATCCTTCAGTATCTATATTATGTGAATGTATTTATATCATTTCATCTAATCTGGTCTGGTTACAGAGGATTTCCGAGACATTAGATGTTGAAATCAAGCGTTGGGCTGCCGGTAAAGAAGGAAATCTGCGAGCATTGCTGTCAACTTTGCAATATGTATGTTCGAATTAGTTTCAGCTTGCATTTAAACTGTATCATGCTAGGTAGTAGCACATTATCAAATTCTGGCTATCTATTAACAGATTTCTGGGTGTGCTTTCTTCAGTTTCAACATCAAAGCTGGTGTTTGAAAATGTGGCATGTTTTGTATCCTTTTGTTTGTTAATGAAGTTGTTAATTATCGTTCCCTGGATGCTAGGTGCTTTGGCCTGAATGCGGATGGCAGCCTGTTTCTTTGACAGATTTAATCACCGGTGCCTCTGTCAAAAAAGTTTATAGAAAAGCTACTCTTTGTATTCATCCTGACAAGGTTCAGCAAAAGGGTGCCACTCTCCAACAGAAGTACATTGCTGAAAAGGTCTTTGACCTGCTTAAGGTATTATCTGAGATTCCTGTTGCGTTGGAGTTTTTTTCCTTCTATTGTTTTTAAATTATTTGCTGTAGTTCTGTGGAGTGTGCCCACATGGTGAACCAGGTAAACTTTCACGCAACGCTTATGTTTCGCACACAAGAAACTTGTGATCAGTATTTCCTAGATATCACTTTTTATTGTTCACAGGGGAATTTCATTGTTAATGTTGAGTTTGATATGTCAAAATAGGAGGCCTGGAATAAATTCAACTCAGAGGAGCTTTTCTAAATGTCGTGACAAATTCGTTATCTCTGAGCTGCTACGTCTGGGACTGCCCTATTCGATGGGTGTGTTTATAACATGAGCAGTGATGCACAATGCTTTTGTGCATCCTTTTTCGTTGTTCCAAGTGCTGTTATGAAAAGAGACCTCTGCGGTGCTGAGATGCTTGGATGTTTCTACAGGCATGCCAACTGTATATTTAATGTCAATGGCAGAGATACAAGTGAAGCAAACTTAAGAAATTGCTTGGCATAGAGTAGGATTGTTATTCTAAGATCTTGTGTTACTATATAACGCAGTTTATCACCCTAAAGCACATGAGGTGATTATTTTGTCCTATTTGATTCATTTTTTCTTTTTGGGTCAAGTCGCCCATTCATTTGCCCTAGCTAAAGATGTGGTGTTAAGTACGTGAAATATCAAAATGTGCAATGTACTTTACTTCCATTGAGTTGAGATAGATGTGAAAGTTAAATCTCTTGTTAAATGCAGCTGCAGTGTTCTGATTTCCATTCTGAGTTGTCATTTTTGTGATTGCTAACATACTTGTCTTCATTTCGTTCCATGATGAATGGCTCTTAATTTGCTGTGAAACAAATGATGGTATTTTAAGTGTAAATTATAATAGATTTTCCTAAGTCTTGTCATGTTATAAATACTCTTCATTATTTCAAATTTATAAAATAATTTTATAAAATTAATGGTTATCTAACAAATATTTCATCGTAATGGATTATTATGAAAGGATATTTGTTAATCGATCATTAATTTTAAAAGTATTTATAATTTTTGAAACAAATAATGACAAATTTCATATAAATTTGTTGTCATTTTATCCTGATTTTGACAGCAACTCCATTCTGTTTGGCACTATGATCATATTAGCTAGAGACACGAACATCTCACAATGACTAGTTTCAATGCCATAATCCTGTACCCTCTTGTAAGTTTCTTCAGATGACTTGTGTATTACATGATCAATCGGTCAATTTTACTTCAATCATTCACACTCATTATTAATTATATTTCTGAGTTAATTTAGCAAAGCCCAACGCACAAAACAAATATGTACAAACGTAGAATACAATATGGATACGGAAGAACTCCCAATCAATATTCCCACAAATCCCTATACAATGGCCCCGCACATGTCTTCTGTGTGCACTTTGCCCACTTGATGTACTTTGTTGATATTCCGAACACGTAAATACGTGGCCACCATATTTATAAGACAATAAAGAATTTAGGAGTTAAAATTAAATTCATAAATACATGATGTATAAGAGAAAGTAAAAATAATTTTATTAATCTATCAAAGAGTTCAACTCAATTTTAGGACAAAAAATGTTTACTCAATCATGAACTTGGCAAACAAAAGAAATAAAAACACTAAGCTAAACATTAAGGACAAAAAAAAGAAAGAAGAAAAAACTATATCCTAATTATTCTAGTCGGCTCAATACTTTTTAGAACTTTTCCACTGTGTTCTAAGCGCTACAAAATTAATGAAAACTAGTATATGAATGTGAATGTTGTATTTTTCTCCTCGTGGAACGTCAATACTCATTCCTTACAAAGTTGAAAAGTTTGTAGAATTGAAATAGGAGAAGAATTCTAAGGGGTGATAAAAAATAAATAAATAAAAATAACTCAAATCGTAAAAACCCTAATTGAATTGAACCATTTATTATAATTTATTGAAAAAACTATATTTTACATTTAGAGTAGAATTGCACTGTAAGTAATTGCTTTGGTTTTAGTACTAAAAAAGATCGCAAAAAATTGAACCGTTTAAATATATATTATTTGGAAGAATGTGATAAAATCACTTATTTGTTTAGAAGACTTTAATATTCGATTTATAGAAATCCAAAGTACATAAATTGTCAAATGTGCACATTATAAAATCAATTTTTAGATAGGTTGTATTTGAGCTCTCAAAGTTAAAAAAAGCTCATGATCTTTGATTTCTCAAAGGACAAAGAGAAAAAGAAAAAGGAAACAAAAATTGAGATGATAATCCTTTATATTGGAGAATGTCTTTTTCATAATCTCATATTCAGATTTTTCTGGACCCGTCTTTTACTTTAACTTTAACTATTTCGATAAGTCAGTAATAATTCAATCAAGAGTAAATTTGAATTTTTATTCATTTTTTTTGCTAATATCAACAAATTTCGTACCTTTTGACAAACATAGATATCGAAAACAAATGTCAGGAATATAAAATGTATTTTTCAAACTCTAGGGGATGTACAAATAATTACACCAAAACTAGGGAGGTTCTTCCTCCTTCCTACTGTCTGAGCAAAATTGAAGATTTTGCTCCAGTGAGCTTGTCTGGAAAGTACAAACTGCCAAACTCAGCCTGTAAGCATGAAATCGGGCAAGTATATTTACATTCTAAACATCCTCCTCAACGAGGTGACCTGAGGAATCCAACGCTACAACAAAGACCATGAGAGAGAACCATGAATCAACTCCAAACTAAAAGAATAGCGAAGCTTTCAAGGTTGGACTGTCAATTTGTTTCAAAGGTGTCCAACAATTCTCTCTTCAAAAACTCATTCTTGTCTGTACAAGATGTATACGTGCACTATACACTCCTCAAGAGACTAGAATGTTATTACAGAAATTACTACTTAAATGAGTAAAAAAAAAATTGTGACCGTAGTAAATGAAAGATGGTGCCACTATAGTACAACCTCAAATGTATTGCAGCCTTGGCACTTAATATACAGTGCAGTCAATCCAAATTTAGTCTCGATGCAGAACTCAGGTCTCAACCTGCAACCCCTATCAAGGTGCTCTGTGTGAGCTTCACCCAGCCTCAGCCGTAAAAAGTTCAGATCGACCTAATCAGGAAAATATATTCAAGTAAGTTTAATGGAATTCCCTGATGATGTCCAGAGTCGGAAACTCAGTTCTGTATGTAAAATTAGGTGCTAAAAATTGTTCTCTGCACACATGAATCAAATAGTCCAGCACGTAAGAGTAAATGTTACTGCCATGAGTCTATGACAGTTGCAGGCTTGTTGGATTAATAAATCTAAAGAGACGAGCATGCGAGCTCTGACTTTGGCTAATGAAGGTAGGACAAAAAATACATATCCAGTTGTGCTTTAACAGAGGATATGAAAAACAGCATAATATCCCCAGCTATAAGCACTTGAAATTAATAGACATCGAAAATAGAAAATTTTAGAATTATATAGCATCACTTAACAGAATGTTTATCTTCTAATGGTAAAAAAACTGGAAGATCATTTTGCGGGTGGAGGAAGGTGGGAGGGTTTTTTTTTCAATAGAATACAGTACCGGTCAACCTTTCCTCTTAATCTGGAGAAATTGTACTCTTAATCTGGATGTCATTGAGAAACCAAAAACTAGAATTTATTCGAATGTCTTTTATCCTGTCTAATCCTGTTTGAACCATTCTATGCCAAGACAGCCATGACTGCCTTTTGTCATATAATATACCCAACACTGTCCTTGAGAAAAACTCAGCATGATCCTTTCCAGCCAATTTCACAATTATCACC
>NC_026150.1:5256004-5260729 GCF_000512975.1 Sesamum indicum
ATTGCTAGCACAGTTTCCTACCACTAATATTGGTATATCTTTTAGCATCAAACTACCTATACACCAAAACTCATGAATTTCTGTTGAGAAGAGATTATTTATTTCTGATTCAGATTCCTTTCCTTTTGGGGAGGCAAAAATAAGAGTTGGGGCACATTAGTGAAATGGGCATTTTTGTACTCATAGACAAATTATTTATGAGAATGTCGAAAGCACTCGTCCTGTTTTTGTTTTTTGCCAATACTACCATTAAAGTGACTAAACTTCATTTTACCCCCTTATGTTTTCCTAAAATAGCTAAAATCCCCCTGTGTTTAGAAATAGGCTAAAAAACCCCCAATGTTTTAATAAATTCAGCACAAAACCCTCCTTCTATGAGAAACTAACGGAAGGTGGGATGCAGGCGCCAAAACTTCGTTTGGGCTTGAATTTTTCCGTATTTTGACATTTGTTTTTCTTTAATTGACTAAAATGCCCTTACATTGTATCCAAATTACTATGGTCAAATTGTCTTTTTTTTTGAAAAAAAAATTGCATTCTAAAAATATAAATTCTTTTGTTCTTAAATATATCAATATTAAATATCAAAATACAAAAATAAAAAAAAAACCATAAAAAAAATTACATTACAAAGACTAATATGCTATTTTTATTATTCAAACTTAGATATCTAGATGAATATCAATATTGAGCAATTATAATAATTATAAGTTCTAAATTAATTTTCAATTCAAAAATTATTATAATTATCTAAAATTATTCTTAATTAAATAAAAGATATATTTAAATTAATTTAAGTACAAGAATTATTATAATTATCTAAAATTATTCTTAATTAATTAATATAATTAAATTAATTAAAAAAAACTAAAATTTACGGCGACGACCGCCGCCCCCACATAGAAAGGCAATGACGTCTTCCTTTATCTGGGAGACAGCCCATCTGCCAGGGGGCAAGTCCAGTCCATTAAAGTCTGGTCAGCATTGCCCACCTTGAACTATAGACTAATTTATTCCCCACGTAAAGTAATTACAACAATCCCATTTCTCTTGCTTGAAGAAATTAAAATGGAAAAAGACATCAAGGAATCTTTTCTTATGCCAACAGAACAAATAAACTTTTTCTATCCGTAGTGGGATCTACTGCCATTACACAAGATGGACACATGTAAGTTGCATGCATATGGATACCAGAATGTGTACAGTATTACACTTCCAACATTATCAAAGTAGCAATCTGAGTATTTTGCGCTTCGCTGAGTAAATCTGCATGTTAATAACTTCCCACCATCTGAAGGTGGCCATGACTTTTATGAAAGAAATACGAATAAGAATGGAATGCATTGGTTAGTGTTGTGTGTGTGTGCGTGTTTGAGTCACTGTGGAGAGAGAGAGAATGAGAGAGAGAGAGTAGGACCTCATGGCCTCTTTTTAGCTTAAGTTCACACTGAGTGCAATAAATATGATGACCATTTTCCTGTAACTCCCCCTGTTTGCAGATGGGGCACCAAACCTCCATTGCGACCTATTACAATAACAAATTATATTTACTAGTTCCCAAGCAATAACAAATAATATAGGGGGTAAAAACAAGCCAGACCAGACCCCATACATTTATTCCAGGTTAAACCTACTAGATCCACAATAACAGCATGATGTGATTTTCTGTTTGAATTTCATGTGAAGTAATGATGCTCGTAATCTAATGAGACCAAAGATCATTTTTACATGGTGGAAATATGATCTTTTACATAACTGTTTATTTATAGGCGTGCAATGTCTTGCATGTGATATTCTTTACAAATGCAAGGCAAAACATTAATCTGTCTTATTCATGTCTTACAAGTTCTGCATGTATATTGACTATGATTCTTCACAATAAAGTGCAGTTCTGAAATTTTTATATTGGTCACAGGAACAAGAAAAATGCCAATAGTTGGTATTAAAAGTGGATTTCACCAAAGCAAAGGTGAATATCCTATCCTAGTGTAAAATTTCTGTGCCATGTATGTCAGTCTGACAAGACGACCTCACTCTTTACAAAGACAATCAAAGGACTACCAGTTTAACTCCATGCTGAGAAAATTAAGAAATTGCAGAGGCAAAAGTTCACTGGCATCATACTTGATCACTATTGAGCTGCATGTGCTCATAGAGCACACGAGCCAAGTATTCATCTTCTTCGTCCTCCCATGTTTTCATAAAACATTCAGGCTCTGCAAGAAGCTAAACATGTCTAAGATTGAACGGACAATAGACACAAATGATATCTTTAAAGAGGAGGAAATAAATCCACATAAGGCATTCAGAAAATTCATCCTTCCAAAATTGAGCCAAACAATCTAATGTACAGACAGCAACAGAGCTGATTTAAATGGGGAGATATATAGCCGTTTAATTTTTCAAACTAATGGTGACAAGACCTGATAAAAATTCCTTTGACCCATGACAATGAATCATTGAAAAAATAAAATAAATGAACTACATATAACTCTTGAGGTAGTGCGTTCTCCAAGCATTGGGTATAAAATTGCCAAAAGAACAATAACCTCCACTTTAGGAACAAAAAGAGACTTTTGATGTTCTCACTACAAAAAGAGTGATAGAACAATTCTTTTCCCTGTGATCTCTTGAAGAGAAGTTGATGAATGATGACAACCATGAACTTTTATTGGACAGCTAAGCCTAAAAAAATATGCATTTAACATACCAGAACTACTGAATCAAATGTGCATTTTTTTGGTTAAATGCATCCACAATGACAATAATTTCAACCATCCTAATTCAAGACATTATACCTTTTCTTGTTTTCTCTGTCCTAAGATCCTCATAAAATAATCTTTGCATTTCTAATAACATTTCTTCACAGTCGCCTTGATAAGCTGTGTGAAGACCATCATATTCCCATATCATATCATCAGTAGAAGTGCCAAGCACTGGAGATGAACTTTCATCCAGAGATGTGCCCTTAATTTTTTTCAGTTCGTCAGAAACAATGTCCTGGAGAGTTGATTTAATGAAATCCTGCAGCCAGAATCTTAGTTCGGGTTAAAAGAATGTAAAATAGGAAATAAGATAAAATGATAGTTCCAACAGGAACAAAAGCATAATCACTAGAAAGCTGGTACTACTCTAGCTTTGATAATGTGATTCCTTTAAGCGTCCCTCTAAAAGGGAACTACGTAAAATCAGTCATCTTTTCCTCCACCATTGGCTATCCTTGATCTTAAAACCATGTGTATTTTATCATTATTAGGACGAGGGACTTTCTAAATAGAAACCTAATAGAGAAGGCTAACACACCAGTGAATATTGATGGAGATTTCCTCAGTTTATCTTACTCTCCAGTCTCCAATACAAGAGGATGGTTTACCTGACCTTCCTGCAGTTAGTTCCTTATTGCTTGCTGGGCTAGGGAGCGAATAAGCCTAGGAGCTAAACGGCATTGTTGGTGGCTTTCAAATGCCCTAACCACCCATTAGTTATCCTAATTCCACCTCTTCCAAAGCTTTAATTGCTAGTCACTCCCACTAGGGTGGTGGGTGCACCACAATCAAATGGGATCAGTTAAGGCCCTAATACTAATAGGAACACTAAGTACTTATACTCAGTCCTAATAGTCCATGTATTAAGAAAGCATTACAGTGATATGATACTAAAGACTAGAGATCTAAAGGATGGTAGCATTCTCAATATTTTTCCTCCAAATATATCTAAATTGCCCCTTGATTTCTATGTAGAAACAGAGAATGTGAGCCTCTGTTCAGTTGAGCTCATTAATTTTTGTTTAGCAACCTCAGCATGGTGTTACAGTGAGAACTAGAAGCTAGCACATCTGATTTACTTTCAAAATGTGATCCATAATTTCACATGAATGTATAATTGTTCCACCTTATCACTCCTTGTAATTACTTGACCCACCGTTACTCGTAAATTTTGCCTTCAGCCTTATCCAATGAAACCTTTACTCTGTGCGACTGTCGGCATGAGCTGTAAAAATGGACAAATCACCATAACATACAGAAAATAAGGCTATCCGTCCATTCCTTCCCCAAATAAAAGAACACCAAATTGTTAATTTCTCTTACAACTCAACAAAAAAAAGTATTAATCAAGCAAACCACAATTGCACACAACGAAACCATATGAACCAATCACAATCCGATATGCCACTTTTCCAGACTAAACGAGTATATCGAAGTACAAATTTAAAAAGAAAAACGAAAAAAAGAAAAGAACGAAATAAACCTCGTGATTGGCAGACTGATTCTGAGCTTCGCTCAATCTCAATTTCCAGAGCAAGCGAGTTCGATCCTGACGAACCCTTTTGAAGCAATTTTCCCGGAGCTACATTTCATCAACAATAACCAACACTCCGTTACATTCATAAATAAATAAAAACAATGAACGCGCATGCAATCAATAATCAACAGTACCTTGTGTTTCCATTTAGGGTAATTATTGAAAGAAGCAAGGGATTTCAGAGAAGGCCGGTAACTATGCACTCCTTTATCCTCATCTCCCACCACCATTTTGTAGGGAATACTACTTTTTCAGTTATTTGATTTGAGTCTCTTCTCTTCTCTTTTCTCTTCTCTGTCTACTTCTTTAACTGCTTGTCTGCGCAGAGCAGTTGATTGTCTTTCTTCTAATTGCATTTCCACACACTCATTCTCTCTCTCTCTCTCTCTCTCTCTCTCTCTCTCTCTCTCTCTCTCTCTTCTT
>NC_026150.1:5260782-5284727 GCF_000512975.1 Sesamum indicum
ACTCACTCTCTCTCTCTCTCTCTCTCTCTCTCTCTCTCTCTCTCTCTCTCTCTCTCTTCTTGCTTATATAATTAACATAGAAGAATTCATATAATTCATTAGTTTAATTTTAACATCAAATTTTAATACACTAATTATACTTTCACGAGTAAATACTTACTTCTATATATTATTAAAATCGCTCCTTTGGCTTCAACTCAAAAATAATTTAGCAAATGGAATTGAAAAAACTATAGGTATCAATTAATATATAGGTACTGGTCGTACGTGATATATTCGATGTATATGTATAGAAAATTTAAAATTATTAAATTTTATTTATTAATATTTTTTACTGTAGAGAAAATGATTATATAAAAATGATTATGATAAAAAAATTAATTTTAAAAGAGAATATATGGAGTAGGAGAAAGAGAAAAAATATTAATTAAAAATAAATAATTTTTTTAAAAAAATAAGTTATAGATAATGAGATAAATGTGACAATTAGTGGGTAGAAAAAAAAATAACACAAAAAAATAAAGAAGACACCAAATAGGTGTTCTCCCATAATGTATAGTATAGATAATTATACCGCCCTCTCCTAAACTTTTGTGTAATTACACGTAAACTTCAAATAGTTTGAAAAATTATATCTAATACACCAATATACATTCCATACGTTGGTCAAAGTTCACCAAATTTATTAATATTAGCAAAAGTAAAATTGAATAAAAATTCATGTTACCCCCAATTGATTTAAACTGACTTTAACAGGTCAAATTAATTTTTTTGATCAAACTATCCTTATAAATTTTGACATGCTAATTATGAGAAGATATATTTTCACACAATTTTTATTCAATACCTTTGCCAATATCAATAAATTCAATAAATTTAAACTAACAAAAGATTTATTTGTTTAATTAAAATAAATATCAAGGGTATTAAATGTAATTATTCAAATAAAAAATTACATATAATTATATCCAACGTCAAGAGAAAATAGTGAAATTGTCCCTTAATAATGAGGACTTTTTTTATATTTATCTTGTGAGTAAATACTTTCACCAAGTTATATAATATCAAAAACACACATGTCAGCAAACTTCAATATGAATTTAATCAGTTTTTACCACAATTCAAGAACTTGTTAAATTTGATTCAAGTGGTATTATGGCCGTTAGTCATATCAAGAAACGTAAGCCAACGAACTCCAAAAGTTTATTGTATCACAGGAAAGCAATGAATAGTCAATGAAGCATATTTCTACAACTCCCTCAAACCAAAAAGAGGACACGGTTGTTGACAAGGGATCTCCACAAGTTTCCACTTTTACAATAAGTAAGGTTGCATAATACATCTTCCAAGTAACAGATACTATTGGATGGTGAATGAAGCGATAATCACAGCTACTGATGGCAAATGAAGCAATAATAAGCGAATTTTATCATTTGAAGTTGTCTTTAATCGGCAAACCCAGAGATGGACTAGTGAATACTTCCTGCATGGCGCACAGTGACAAGTTCCTGTCAGAAAACTAAGCTGTTTTAGTTAACACTTGGAGATAAACCTTTGATTCTGAAGTAAAGGTATTTGCCAATGGTACCTTAGTGGCAAAAATGTATGGAAGCATTTGAAACAGTAGCACGAAGGGGCCCAGATGCACATCATTTTTGTCTTAAGTTTCCCTAGAAAATGATGCCACCTTCCTTAAGATGAAGCATTTATGCAAATAAAATTATCGATTATTCATGAACCAGGAGGGTTTCAACAGCGAACAAGATCAGCATCGCTTGATTAGGTTGTTTTCTCTTCTGTTCTTTCTTGTTTTCATGGGGAGAGAATCTGATCTATTCTGCTTGAATTCCTCAATCATGTTGTAAACCTGCATTACAAAGATCAGCAGCAAACTAAAGAAAGTGCAAAGTTGTGATATAGCGATTAATTTTTATGATATTACATATGGTCATGATTTTTATACCCATTGCTCATTCTAGATTATACCAAGATTTGGATCAAGTGATGCGAACAGAGCAGGTATGTATGGATCCAAAGCCTTGTATCAATATGATTAATACCACAATCCACAATTCCATTCAACCAACAGATATTTATCATTAACAAATTTAGAAAAACAAGGCTGTCATTTGTGGTGTATGAAAATTGTTATGCTAGAACGAGAATTAACTTACCAGTATCAGAAAGGGTTAGACTCCTATACACACCCATATTTAGCTCAACAATATTTGGTATTAGAAGGTAAATTAAAAAGGTACTTTATTTCAGACATGAGCTCTGATGGATACTAACACTGTTTAAGTAGAATCCACATTCCAAGCTGAGCCAAAAGGGAGAAATGGGAAGTATAAAGGGTAAATTCCCATTCTTAGTATTTCAAGGTGTTATATGCACAAAGACCAATCAGAAGTGGTCTCTTGATGAGTTATACTGTTACCCAGCAAATAATTATTGCAAAATGACTTCTTCAATCAAAACTGCTTAGCTTACCATATAAATTACAAGAAGCCTGCTTTAGGAGCATTCTTCATTACATCTTTTATGCTCATCAAAGAATTATGCATATGGAGGCAAAAAAATTGGTCAACAACACGGGTTCCACGATAAGCAACTGATGAAAACATGGTAACTGATGTTTTTGGAACAAATTTTACACACATAGTCAAACCAATCCAGAAACTAGTGGCAGTGGGGTGAACAAGGAAATGTTATATTCTAGAGCCAAGGAGCTTAAAGTCAGAATTCTCACTCATCAATTTCTATAAATAATAAAATCTAAAACAAGTTTGGCTGCTCAGACAACATACTTTCTTCTTTGTCTTTTAACCTATGTTTCTAAACTAATGCTTGTAGTACGGGCTTTCAACAGCCTATTTTAAACTAAAACTCTTTGAACATGCACAAGATAGCAGTGTAGAACTCAAAAGTTTAGCATAACTAACAGCATTACCTTCCTTACACCAGATGTCAATCCCAAAGTTGAAAGGGCCTTATTATCAACAAACTTCCACGTCATAGTTGTGCTCTCTTGATTTCTTTGTAGAAAATTGATACCACCTTCAAACCAAATAGAGCAAAATGCACGTCAATTTAAAAAGAAAACAAATGCATGAGAAATCATGTTTGACTGAATTTCTATCCCACTTTTCGCACTTGTGTTTGGGAGAGAAAGATAGGAGGAGGAAGGGATAAGAGAGAGAGGGTGACTAGTGAATAGACCTTTCAGGTGCAAAATCAACAACTCTACGTGCATCTTGAGACGAATGTGAGTGAATACATGGACATATTCTCCTATTTCTTCCCTTAAAACTACTTTACATGACTTCTCCTTGTCTAGACCAAATGATTGTTTCAAGAAAATATCGATTGCCTTTCTCCGTGAGGCCAAGTCAGCTTCTCCATCTAATAGAACAGATGGGAATTCCCACTGTCCAGCCAGCAACCCCTGATCTGGTCTCTTGACAAGAAGATATCTGCTGTCAGATTGAGATCCCTCCTCAACTATCTCCACAACACTGACAGCAGAGTAATCACGTCTTTGTTTGGCCTTGGTAACCTTCATTGGATAGTCTGTGACTTGAATAGATTCATTACTCCTGGAGAGAGATAGTGCTTGACACTGATGGGATATAGGACATGTGGAGCAGCTGGGAGCTGCTGGACTGCACACTGTTGCACCAAGTTCCATCACAGCCTGGTTGAAATCCCCAGGCCTTTTAGGATCAACTAACTGCCGTGCCAGTTTCCTACAAAATTGAAATAAAAAACAAGAAAAACAGTGTGAATGATAAACATGAATAGTTATTCAGCAAACAGCAAATGCTGAAACATAGTTGTTAATAGCACACAACGCGCCATGGCGCAAGGATCCCCTGGAGCCATGGCACACGGTGCGGCGCGCGCATTTTTATAGTACGGTGCACATGTACAAAAATAAATTACATCAATATATATTCATATCAATAATGCACAAATAAGTAAATATAAACACTAGAAATAATTTTAATCATCATACCATAAAAGAAATTTGCAAAATAATAAGTTTTAGGAAAAACAAAAGAGTTCAAAACATGCAAGATGATTAAACAAATCCTACACAATCATTACAAAACAAACACAAATACATAACATCCATCAACCAAAATCCAAATCTTCCCCAATTTCTAATTTCACTCGTTTTTGCAAGATATTTTGGTTGTTTTTATTCTATTTTTTTAATAAATTAACTGAAATAAAGGCTGGGCTTTTTAATTTTCACTAGGTGAAATCCAGTGTTTGAAAAATCCTGGGCTTTGCCCAGGTATTGTTAAGCCCCAGCCAAAAAGGGCTGGGGCTGGCGCGCCTCTGCACTATGGTGTCGCCATAAGCAACTCGGCGCCATGTTACAAAAGTAGCGCTGAGCCTGCACAATGTGCACCTTGCGCCATGGCGCGCCATTAATATCTATGTGCTGAAAGTGTTTCTTGTTAAAGATAACAAAAGACATTATCTGGATCTTATTTCATAAACTTAAATAACTTATCAAGAAGATTATGCAGTAAATATGTGATAAATGGAGTAACTACAATTTTTAATCCCAGTCACTAAACAGAAGTTCCATGAATGATTCAGCCACCTTTGACCAAGTAAAGTTAAATCATCAATTTGTGGAAAGAACATAATTGCAAAAGCCACAACCATTCTTTTGATGGTTTTCAGTGACTCTTAACAGTAAAGTCAAATTTGTTAATCCTTCAGAGTAATTATGTTGGGCTTGAAATCATTTTGATGAGAGTCATCCTTCATCAATGGCTTCTTTTTGTTTTTAAATATTAAGTCAAAACCATGGATTTACTGGTGGAATTTTAAATAGATCAACTTGAAATCCACACTAGATCCAAATCCATCAAATCCATAATGCCGCCTAGGTCATCTTAACTTCGCACAAATAGACTGTAACTGAATGGGCAACTCTTCTCCTAAATACATATATGGGGATGTATTTTCCCTATAAGCCCATTTGCTTTGTATGCACTGGAAAAACATGCATGCACGTGTTGCCTCTGTGCAAACATGTGAGGGGGAGAGAGAGAGAGAGCATCAGTTTGTCCAGTCCTACATATCAGTAAGGCAATCAGAACTAATCATAATTACCATATATTCTTGACTGTTGCTGAGTTTTTTGGATTGGCAGATATAGCCTTCAACCTGGCAATCACTCGGACGACATTTCCATCAACCACTGGCACTGTCTGAGTAGCTCACTCATGTTATTTAACTACAAAAGTGGCTTGTGACGGATCAAGGGAAATGTACTCCACTAACCTCCTCAAAAGCGATAGATGCAATTGCTCCAGCAGTGTAGTTTCCAATCCCTTTGACCATCTTAAGAGAAGATGCTGTTTTAGGGAACTCACCTCCACCTTCAACAATCATTTTAGCTCCCTACAGCATGTTATAATATGTAAGGCTATAAAATGTGCTGATGAAACTTCTATGTCAGTTTTTAATTTTAATGCTCATAGAGTGGCAACGCCCCTATGTCTAAAGAAAGAGAATCGCTTGTTTCCGAACCGCTAAGTTAAAAATAATATAGATGCTTCAATCAAAGTTATAGTTCCCGCATTCCGCTTTCTTTCTTTTAGTTTCTTGGTTATACTTGCATCCATTCGCTTTCACTTAACATGATTGATTACCAGATTCCAAAAAAGAAACAAAGCAGTAAAATATAACATCAATTAGAAGCACAGCATACAATGAAATAATCCCTATATCCATTTAAATGCTGACCTCCAGCAAAAACCGAGCCCGCCTATAGTAACCCAAGCCAGCCCACATCTCATTCACCTCCTGCTCACAACACAGCAAAAAAAACATCACAACAATTTCAATTAGACAAAAAAGCAAATAAACAAGCGAAAAAAGCAAACGAGAATGCGAAAGAAATAACACCTCTATAGAAGCCCGCGCCAGATGGTGGATTGTGGGCCATTTTTCCATCCAGCGATTGAAGTAGTCAACGACCGTTTGAACCCTAGTTTGCTGAAGCATCACCTCAGATACCCACACCGCGTAAGCCTTCCTTTCTCTATGTTCAACATGAACATCATCTTGTCCACTGCTTAGTCTTCTCCAAGGTAAATCCCTTCGATTTTCGTCGTACCATTCCAACAAAGAAGTCCTAATTTTTGGAATTTCCTTGTTGCTGAAACTGATATCCTCTATGTCGACCACCTCGAGCGTCGGTTTGTTTCCGGACCCTGCTTGCCTGCATCTCTTCTTCATCCTGAGGACGGCAGTCGTCGGCGGTGAGTGGTGGCGCCCTGCAGGGAGATTTGAAATGCTGAGTGTGAGTGGAGTGTAATTTCCCGCTAAGGGGTCAGCCATGCTTCATATTATAGAAAATGATTAAATTGCATTCATACCCCTTATTTCACCTTTTCTTTTCTGAAACTTTTATTATAAAATTTAAAATATGTATTTTAACTTAACCCCTTAAACTTTTGAAAAATTTGCATAAAACCTCCCTATGTTTTAAACTTTTGACTAAAAATCCTCTTTTAAAATTTTTATTGTATTTTTATTTTATAAGTTTTAATATAATGAATTATTTTGATTAAGTATCTTTTATGTCTAAATATATTGTATTAAAAATAAATTTTATTTATCGTAATTTATATAAATAATATAATTATGAAACATATCCAACACAAAAATTGAATTAAGTAATAATATTTTTTTTAAAAAAAAAAGTGTATTTTGATTTTAAAAACTTATAAATAATATTCATAATCTTAAAAATTTGATATTTTCGTATTAAAATACGTATAGTAATTTAATTTGATATACTAATATTTTTTATATATGAATATTGATGAATAATATTTTTTAAGTATTTATCATACTTTTTCTCAATAAAAAATGAAAAATATAAAGAATTAACCAAAAAAAAATATTGATAGGGGCAATTTTGTCTAATGAAAGAGGATAAGGACTGAAATACATAAAAAAAAGTTATCCTATTCGAATGTTCAACACATGTAAAACTCTCTCCACTTTTTTTTACAGAAAGGGTTTCTTTTTGCAGGGTTTATAATTTCATGAGTTTTTTTTTTTTTATTAACACAGGTAAGTATGTAGCAATTTATCTAAAACACAGGGGGTAATTGTAATTCTTTCTAAATTTTTTAAAATATTACGATTTGGTTCAGAGAGTATTTTCATCTATTAAAATGTTTGAAAAACAATAAAAAAAAATTAGGCTAAAATACATAAAAAAAAAACTTATTATAATGTTTGGATTCATTTTGTGAGTGTTTTGTTGTATTTTGTAGAGATAGACAAAAATAAAAAATAAAGATAAATAAGTGTGTATTAGAGATAATATGTATGTTTGGATTTATTTTTTAAAATAATTAAAAATAAGTATAATATGTTTAATGTTGTGTTTTGGGAAATAAAAATTACTATTCATTGTCAAATTATATCTTTTTTATATATATTTATGTGTATGTGTGTGTATATATATGTATATATTTATGCTAAAACAGTTAAAAATACATAAATTAGGTATTTTTAAATGATAGCAAATATTATATATATTTTGACTTGTTTCGAAAATAATTTGAAAATAAAAACAAACATAGTGCATATGTTTTAAAATACAAAAAGAATAGGCCAAAATATGCAACTATGCATTGCACAGACATCTATTAAAATTCCTTTTTTGTCCATAGGGAAAAAGTAAAAGTCTAAAAAGTCCTTGAGCAACACGTGGAAGTTTTATCATGGACTAGCGCAGTGCATAGAATTTCTCCGCTTATGCTCTCCCACAACATCGGAACCGGCCCATATCTGAACCCGCGAATCAGAGAAGAGAACAGAAGGCAAACGAGTGGAAGTGAACCCTTGCTTACGTGGCAGGACAGCGCGGTCCCAGCCGTCAACTCGCTCACCAATCAGCATAGGACAAGCACATTAATACCCACATAAAAGATTAACATTATGGAGATGTTTCTCATCAATTATTAACGTTTATAAAAACCCATAAAAAAAGCAATTGTTTTCTGATCCTTCGTAATAGAAAATTATCAGTGGTGGGATGATTGCAATAAGAATTGTTATTTATTGAAGAATCTTGGGTAGTGGGTTGGTGGCAGTTTTATACTAGGGTGAATGGTTTTGTGTGGATAGTGCAGCCGGCTGATAGAGTATTCTTGCCTTTTTCTGGCGTCCATTTGCTCAATTCTTGAAGAGAGAGAGAGAGAGAGAGAGAGAGAGAGAGTAGAGATGGAGGAAATTGGGTTCTTGGGGTTGGGGATTATGGGAAAAGCTATGTCGATGAACTTGCTTCGTCATGGCTTTAAGGTCACTGTTTGGAACCGAACTCTCTCGAGGGTAATACTTCTCTTCTTATTTGTTTGAAGAATACAGTTGATATACATAAAGGGTTGTGTAAAAATCGTGTATTTTCCCTGTATATTGTGCCTCTGTATGAATCTTTTGATTTTTTATGCATTTGTTATCGTGATTAAAATACTTCTTGATTTTGTCATACATCTGTGTTTGTTGAGATATTTGATATTAGCGTATAGCTGCCTAATGTGTATGTATGATGTATGCTCAAAAAAGAATTTCTCTCGTTTATTTTCCAGTCTTCTATGGAATACCTGAGGATATTGCCTTCTGATGGTGGGTGTGAGTTACTTCCTGGAAGGATATTACTTTTAGGCGCTTTTAGTTGGATGTTTGGTGCTATCATGAGCGTTGAATCCGTAAACTCCATCTGTAATTTGATTTGTGGAAAATAAGTAATGTCTAGATTTGCTTGTTGTCTGCTCGTGGTTGAGCTTTCCTTGCAATTGATGGAGTGGCAGTGGACTTGAATTTTGGAGAGGCTCATAGCTTGAGGAAGAATTGGTTGATTTTGATCACCTAGAATATGTATTATTTGAACTGGAATGGGGATTTCCTCAAGTAAGCTAAATGAACTAGTTCTAACTTCCCTTCTAGATACCGAACAAATTTGTTTTTACATACTATTGTTTCGGACATGTTCATTCTGTATTATTTTCTTTTACTTTGTCTACGGATGCATCTTTCTTATTTCCTTCAGCTTTTATGCCCTTAAAGTTTTGTAATATGGAAAACTGATTTAGATAGGATATCGGCATTGCATTTTTCGCTAAATAACAATGTTCTGGAACTTCTTAGGAACAGAGAACCAGGAAATGTCATCTTCGGCAATAGGGAAAATAATATGTCCCTTCACGTTACTATGAGATTCATAGCCAATAAAGTTTCACTACTTCCTACCCTTTAAACTTCATTAGCTTGTTTCTCAGGTGGTTTAGTACCTATACAATGAGAAATAGGTTCATTTCCCATGTTAATCAATACCTATATATTCACTCCGAACATTACTTGTGTTGTAGTGCGATGACTTGGTGAAGCATGGAGCTACTATTGGAGAAACTCCTGCAGCAGTAATTAAGAAATGCAAGTACACTATTGCAATGTTGTCTGATCCTGCTGCAGCTCTATCGGTTAGTCAAATTGTTCCTTTTAGCTGGTACTATTACTTTTTGAAATGGAGACCTCAGTTAAGAATTATGTTTAAATAGGTGGTTTTTGATCAACATGGTGTTCTAGAGCAAATTTGTTCTGGAAAAGGCTACATTGACATGTCAACTGTTGATGCTGAGACTTCTTCAAAGATCAGTGAGGTTTGAATTGCCTACTTCTTATAATTCTTCCTTTGTGTAAATTTAAAAGGAATCCTTTCTCAATATATATCTCGATTCCCAAACAAGCTTTGCTTCTTTGAGTTTTATTATACTTGGCTTTTTAGGAACTTAAACATATTATATATAATATGATTCTTCTCTCTAAGAGCATAAGCTTTTAAATGCGGTGGTCGTTGTACATGTATAGACCAAATAAGGGATCTTGTTTCGAATTAAATTGCCACCCATTTACAAAAAAAATGTTTCACGTACAGGGTTTACACGTGAAGAGGGTGTATTAAGATATTAAATATTATTCTTCTCTAACAGTTTAAACTTTTAAATAAGGTGTCAATTAAACAGACTCTAAATGTCTGCCCTAAAACTCTTAATTATGAATCAGAAGATATAACTGCATGCATGACTTTCAGCAAAACCTAGAGGCTTATGAATTTTATGACCTTTTGTTCATCTGAGTTCCTTTGACGACTGAGGATTCCTTCAAGTTGCTTTCACATGTAAAAATCAAGATACACCGGCTTAATTTTAAGTGATTTCCTATACACGGTTGCCATTGACCTCTGTCTTACGCTTGTTCCTATAACAAGTAGGAACTTGATCTCTAATTCAAACTGCAGTTTGTGTAAAGTATTTAAATGGGACGAAAGAAGGGAAAAGAATAAGAAAGATTTATTCCAGGTGAACTTCAGACTTCTATCTTTTGCAATGTTTTCAGGCAATCGCAGCAAAGGGGGGTCATTTCCTGGAAGCTCCAGTATCAGGTAGCAAAAAGCCCGCTGAGGATGGTCAACTAGTTATCCTTGCTGCTGGAGAAAAGGTGAGAGCTCTTGTTATAACACTTATATGTGTCACTTAAACATTCATTCCCTTGGGCTAACTAGGCAGCCTCTGTAAAGTCCTATTACATTGAGATAGGAGATGAAAACAATTTCAGAGTCTTCCCTGTCATACGTGTAGAAGCAATTGGAAAGAAAATAGCGCGAAGACCTCCTTCGTACAGCTGCTATCGTGAACTCAGAGTTTGGAATGTCGCCAATTTCTCTCCTTGCCCTCCTATCACAAACACAAACCGACTCAGTATCATGAGGTCATATAGGTTTCCAGGAATTATCGTCCACAAGAACTACTGCATTATGGTTTTCAAAGTCACATGAAAGAAATTGCAGTTGATTTGACTGTAACTCCTCCAAAGTATTCTCAAAGTTTAGGTCTAGCAAAGAGAACAGCAAAGCATCATTTGGGTTCTAAAATGGAATGTCAAATAGCATTACAGACCTTTATTGAGAGTATATGAATGTGTCAAATGAAGTTAAAACTATCTGATTTTACTTGAACTTGCAGGTAATGTAGTTCGAAGTTCCCATTTTTCCTGGATAAGAAGTTGATTTTATGTCTTCTTCTTGTTCAATAATGTAGGCATTATTTCCTGGATAAGAAGTTGATTTTATGTCTTCTTCTTGTTCAATAATGTAGGCATTATATGAAGCAGCACTTCCTGCTTTTGACGTGTTGGGCAAAAAGTCATTTTTCCTTGGGCACGTTGGAAATGGAGCAAAAATGAAGCTTGTTGTCAACATGATAATGGGCAGGTAACCGTAGTGCTTATTGTTTGTTCTACTGCTTCATCACCAGATGTTGGATCTTCTTTCCTTGATGTCTGACAATAGAGTTTAATTTCCTTGAACTGACCTGTTTGCAGTGTACTGCTCCAGGCCACCTTCAGTAAATTAACACACACACAGGCACACACAATCTGCCACTTTCAGAATATAGATTGTTCTTGGACTCTAATGATCATCATTCCATCTATTAATGAACTGGAGTTCAGAAATTCTGTCAAATGCAGTTTAGGAACATTATTACGAGATTTTGTTTTTATCTAAGATAAGCTTATTGCACTTACACTGAAATGATTTATTCTGTGAAGTAGTTCGCAGAGTCTACTTTTCGACATTTTTCAACAACTCCAGAAGATATGACTCTTTATTACTGTACTGTCAGTATGATGAATGCATTTTCAGAGGGACTTATGTTGGCTGACAAAAGCGGATTGAACCCTCAAACCCTTCTTGATGTATTGGTGAGACAAGACGACTTTGAATCCTCATTTTTCTTTTTTTGGTTTCACTAACTCTCCAGGTAATTCCTTATGGCAGGATCTTGGTGCAATTGCAAATCCCATGTTCAAAATGAAGGGACCATCCATGATCCAGAGTAGCTACCCCCCTGCCTTCCCTCTCAAACATCAGCAGAAAGACATGAGGTTGGCTCTTGCGCTTGGGGATGAAAATTCAGTGCCAATGCCGGTAGCAGCTGCTGCTAATGAGGTAGGGAGCTGATTTTACCTGTATGCTGACACATATCTCTCTAATCCCACTTCCTTCAAGTTGTTTCCCATTTATCACACTATTAGACAAATAATCTGCAAATCCAAAAATTAGTATTAGACAGATGTACACGACTGTTCTTGAGTTGGCAGCATGACCTGTATTACTCAATTCAGTAAACTTACATGAAGCCAATGAAAAATTGCACTGCATTTATCAAATCCTTATAGTTCTCCATGCTCTCTGAGTAATGCATTTCTTATGTGTAGCTGGTTTACGCAAGAAAAAATCATCCACATGGAAGAAAATCATAAAACCAACAATAATTAGGAGGATATCGACATTTTTATCATCTTCTTTAAGCAAAGTCACAACTCAACAATGAATACCATAAGAATTGATGAATCATTCCTGCACACACTACTGTTTTCATAAGTGAACAATGTTCGACATTCAGTTCCCCTTTTCTTTCTAATCAGGCATTCAAGAAAGCAAGAAGCATGGGACTGGGGGACCTCGACTTTTCTGCTGTGCATGAGACTGTGAAGTCTAGCAAAGGCTCGTCCTGATGCTACTGCTATATATACATCTGCCTCCGATCTGTCTGAACCCACTGTTGCTGCTGATTTTTTGCAGTGATCATGGAATATATAGTTCAATCTTGACAATATTTGGCAAACAGAACGTGTAACTGCGATCATGTGATAACTGTAACGACTCTGCATCATATTCTCTTACACAATTTCATTGATGTGCCAACTGCTCAGAGTAAATGCCTAGTCTGCAACAAAACCAGAACTGTTGTTTTACTGACCAACAACTTGATGGTAAAGACATTTATATTTTGGCATAATTACGAAAACCTTTTTTTGTTTGAAAAATTACAAACAAGAATTGTTAAGTTTGTTTATGCTGTACTTTTTTCCTTTTTTAAATAAAAAAATAAAAAATTACAAAGAGATAAGACGAAATGGATGAAAATATTTTGAAAGAAAAAAGAAGAAATTATTCATATAGAAACGTAATGGAAATTAGTGAATTGACTAATTGTTCGATAATCATTTAGATGAGGAAGGTTTTGATAATTATTCAGACAATAAGGAGTATTTATAATTATATAAAACTTTAGGGGGCACATTGTAATTTATTCTTATTTTATTATTATGCCATTTATAACATCATTTTCAAATTAATATACTCAATATAATAATCATAATAGGAATTATAATAACAAGTCTTTATATCAGAAAAATAAAAAATCCAAAAGAGTTATATGCTTTTGTAAACGAACAAAATACGCATTTTTCAAAACTATGAACATTACGTCTATCACCATTTCAAAAATCAAATTAGTAAGAATTGTTACAAACAGCATTTTAAAGTGGTAGAAACGTTACCAAGACAACCTTTAGCATACATAAGTAAATTACGTTAGAAAATTCATACACTAACAACGATATAAAATTAAATGGGGACATACTTCACAAACATGAACATGATGAAATTAAGACATAAAACTCAAAAGATGTACAATTGATCCTTTCCTTTTAGAAGTGTAGGGATTCATATGGTTAAATTCTCGGAATATTCTCTCAAAAAATTATAACTATATGCTTACAATATATGTCCAGAACAAAATAATTATTTAATAATTTTTTTTTTTTTTAAATCCAGATTGAAATGAAAACTTTACTATTTTCGCTTGAGTTTACAAATGAATCATTTTCAGATGAGGTTTAGATATAGTTTCTAAAGTTCGAGGAGATAAAATGTTGAAGAGGATCTAGATACAATTAATCTTTATTATTATTATCAAACAATAATATTTAAGGGTATAAATATTTGTATACAAATGAAACAAACATTTGCAAAATTCAAACTACGATACATAATATATAGGGATAATTATACCGTTTTCTCATAAGATTTGATATAATTACAAATAAATTTTCTGTGCTTAATAAAATTACATCTAATGCCTTCGACGTTTGTTTCTATTTAACAAATAGATCTCTCTGTTAGTCAAAATTAACTAAATTTGCGAATATTAACAAAAAAAATTGAATGAAAAATCATATTTGCTCTCAATTGACTTATTACGGACTTATTACATATCAAACAAAAATCATTTCTCACCAAAGTGCCATTAGACATAAACAAACATTAGGAGTACTAAATGTAATTTCCCAAATCATAGAGAGTTTACGTC
The DNA here is from genome assembly GCF_000512975.1 of Sesamum indicum. Taxonomy (NCBI): domain Eukaryota; kingdom Viridiplantae; phylum Streptophyta; class Magnoliopsida; order Lamiales; family Pedaliaceae; genus Sesamum; species Sesamum indicum. The sequence continues at coordinate 5,275,044 of NC_026150.1, forward strand.
TAATTACACAAAACCTCAAGAAAGGACGATATACCCCTAATGCATATGGATATAAATAATTCAAGTTTGCATACAAATATAAATTTAGATATTGTTACCAAGCCCACAAAGATAATTTTAAGAATTTTTATAAGCTCGACTCAACGCATGCATGCAACTACAACTTCATTGAGACATTCGTTTTAGAAACTTTGTCTTCATATAATATTAAAATTACAAGCGAGTAACAAACAGATCATCCCAAACTCACAAGAAACATAAAGTCGTATTCTGGAGAAAACTGACGAAGAAAAAGTATATACAGGCAAGACATAAGAATTAGATGCATATCTTGAGAAACAGCTTCATTGCGCTTCACTTGAACAGTCGTTTGCTGGTTCTCACGGACTTTACATATCCGATCCACATCCATATACAATAATCCATAGTAGATTGCTCAATCCAGATAAGTTGGTGAAAATGCATCTGTTTACGTGGAACGCAGTGGGTGATAGTTGGCCGAGACGAAAGCCTAAACGGAGTCTCTGTATCATTTCTTTGACTTGGAGGATTTGAATATGTTCTCCTTGTAGAACTTGAGTTCTGCTATACTTTCCTTGATGTCATCCATTGCTCTGTGTTTGTTTTCCTTCTGAGGAGCCTTTCTCTTTTCTGCCAAAAGAAGAAAATTTATGTATAATGATACCACAACTCAGTTAAGGGAATCGAGATTGCTGCTTTATAGCAAGCAAAAGATAGTACTTCTTTGATTACATGTCTTTGTATCCTAAAGAGTGATGGGATTGGATGTGGACCTGTGGCCGAGTAATTGAGGAAACAAGAAAGCGAGGAAATGGGGAGTGGAAAGAAAATTTCAACATCATAGTTTGCTTGAATTGAAGAGGAGAAAAATTGTCACCTCTTGGGTACCAACGCAGACATAATGCCTTGATGCTGCTGACATCAACAAGAACGTGGGAGAAAAGGGCAGCCAATTCTGGCATATACTTCTGCCACAGGAAAATTCAATAGAATGTAACACCAGAGCTTGTTCCCAAAGAAATGCATTTAGCAAAGAAAACGCAGTAGGAACTAATTAATTTATTACCTAAATTATTCTCTCTCTCTCTCTCTATATATATATAATCAGTATATGTTATTTTTATATCATAAAAACATGTTTTCAAAATTATAAATATTACATTATACATCTATGCTACAATTTCTAAACATCGCAGCAGACCTCTATACGTAAGAATGTTATAAACATCCTATTAGAACATTGTAAACTTGATAAAGAAACCCCTTAGTATTACATAAGAAGATCACATTATAGTTAATTGAACATATGCAAACAAGAATATACAGATTAATCATTTGCATACTAGAAAAAATAAAATTTAGAAGATGTACATTCTACCTATCCATCTTCAATGTGTAAGAGGTTTTTTAATTAAATCCTCAAACATTGCTCAAGATATTGAAAGGCATAAACTTTAATTATATAACCAAAATGAAGTCATCCCTTCCAAAATATAAAAATTATAAAGGTAATTACACTTAAGCTCTCTCTAAAAATGCAAAATTACACTTTCCCTCAAAGAAGATTCAAAATTACACTTACACCCCCTTCGAAAATTTTTTGTTTACACCTAACCTCCTTTTGTTAGGATTTGGACAGAAAATGTTGATGTTAGCACAAAAATTATATAAATTTTCAATTTTACCCCTCATTTAACATTCCCATTGTAATAATTTTATACTTATAAGGGGGAAAATGTAATGATATTAAGCTCGCTGTATAAAAAATTAATTGAGATAAGGGACAAAATTAAAAATATATGTAATTTTTTTTGCTAAAGTCAGCATTTTACATCCAAACCCTAATAGAATGGGGTCGGGGTGTAAATTGAGAATTTTCGAAGGGGTGTAATTTGGGTTTTACAAATGGTTCAAAAGGGGCTTAAGTGTAATTTCCAAAGATAGAAGTGATAAAACAATTATGCTTTTCAAGGAGGGCCGAATGTAATTAACCCTAAACGATATCAATGTACCTACACTGTGTTGCCCATATGTTTGCACAATCCTACAGCAAGAATGTTAACACTCTAAAAAGTCCATGAAGCAATTTAAAGATTAGAAACATCCATAGATATGTTTGCCGTTAAAGAACTGCTACAGTAGATCTTGGGACTTGTTCCATGGAATTTTCTCAATCTTCAGGATAGCAATTCCACGGTATAACTTTTTGTGGTTGTGTAAGCTTCTCTTTTGTCATTTATAAAGAACTTCCTCTTCTTTTTTAAAGAAGCAACATTCATTGGTTCTCATCCATGTCCTTTTATCTAGGAATAATTAGGTAACTAAAATTTCAATGGTTCCGAAGCTTTGCACAAAAGCCAGATCTTTATGTGTTTTTAAATTATGAAATGTTTATAACAAATTCACTTGTATGATAAGTTGAAAACTTAAATATTTCAAAATGATATAGTAAAAAGCTAGTTGAAGTTTCCTTACCCTTAAGAATAGAAGATCCATATAGACAGAATTTCCTGCAATAAGAGGTGTATATGTGCCCACGTGTCTCTTGACGAATTCAATAACCTATTTAGATGTACATGAACAAGATTTATTTGAAAATAACATTTCAAGTTTGTACATACACAGTAACATATACAAATGAGGATCAAATGTAGAAGAGTCAATCTAAACCAAGCTGAATTTAATCCATACGCTAAAGTCAAGAAAGGCACCCCAGTAACCAGAGCTACTCATATAGACAAACAAAAAGATTTTCAAATGAATAATAAGTTTCAGAAGAAGTATATATAACACTGATCACATTCACATACAGTAGAAAATAATACTCAGATCGTCTGCTGCAAATTTGCAAGATGGAAAATAAGATCGTTTTTCATAGCAAGTAAAAGGGATTAACTTTTCCCAGTTGCACATGGAAAATGTGGCAAACCTTTATAACGAATTCCAGTATATCCAATGTGAGAAGTTAGCATAATTCAGCTAGTGTCTCCTGAAGTGTTTGCAAATCTTACATTTGATTAGTATTTACTTGGAGTTGGGACGCCAAAGAAGACAGCTAAGATGCACATGCTTAAGCACCTATGACTTCTAATGCTGAAGACAAACATTTGGGGACTCGGATATTACGACCAACAGGTTATTTTAGCTGTCTTCCTTGCTCATGAAACATGGGAAAAAAGGATGTGCAGCATAAAAGACAAGAGAAGGGTTTGGTCCAATTCCTTTCCCAACTTATTCGGGTTGAAAGGATAGCCAAAGATGGAAATTGTGCAACAATTCCTCTAGGGGATATGCAATATGAAACCTTAGTGATTTATATATGTACTTTTTATGGCATGGATACAAGGCCCTGCACATAGGAGTAACAAAAGTGGCAATTACCTGCTTTTCAGCTTCTTGTTCACTTGTTGTACTTTGAAGAACCTTCTCTGTTAAACCTAAGTACCAATAAAATTGTATCACTAGCAAAGAACCTTAAAATCAATAAGATATGCTCCCTGTCTTGAGACAGGGTAATTGCTTTGGTCAGTTTGTCCATTTTCAAAAAGCACAAACTAATACTAATAGTTCATTTCAAAAATGACAGTAAAAGATCAGCAAAATAATATCAAACAGAAACAGATTGATCTGCAAGTGTTATTTCTTCAAATCAATTGCACAGGGACCATCTTACTTAAAATTGGTCAAGCCGACCAGAAAAGTTACCCTATTGTTAGATGGGAGGGCGTAGTATTTTCTAAAACCATAAGTCATTGATGTTTGAGTTGAGATATTTCAATGTCATGAAAGGTAACAACATAAAGAAAGTTACATACCACTTTCTGAATGATGCTCTTGACACCATTCTCCCATTTTATCAAGACACTCCTTTGTTTGATGAATAACCAAATCCGGACCCTATAGGCAGATGGAAAATTAATTAGTTATGCAGGATATTGAAACAGTCATAGTCCTAGGAGAAGAGACATCAATAACCGTAGTAACACAATGTTCAGCAGACCAAACAACAAAAACAAGCTAAAAATCAACTGAAAATGGAATAACAGGATAATCAGAAAAGAAAAAAGAAAGAAAGAAAAGGTAACAGGAACCGTGATCTACCTCAATTGACTTGGTTAAATTTCCATCTGTAATCACACAAGCAATCTCCAAAATTCTATCAACTTCAATATTCAAACCTACACAGACAAAAAAGGAAAAGGGTCTTAACTAATTATTATGAGCCACATTTCTTTTTACTGGGTTAAGCCAGTTCGTGTTTGGAATGAATGAAGCACACACATAAAATAACAAAAAGGGTGGCTTTCTGATATGATATACTTTGTTTTATTTGTTTTATCTTTTTCCTTTTCATAACAGCAGTAGAAAAGATGACAATAAATCATGTGAAACAAACTTATTCAGCACATAGAACACATGATTGAATAACATTATTCAATGTGCAAGGACAAACACTAAGGCTACGCTTGCTTGTGGAATTTATTCCATCTCATCTCATGTGACCAAGTCATGTTTATGTTAGTTGTCGAGATATATTTCTCATCAGAAACAAGATATCTCAAACAAACTCCATAATTTTCAAGAAAAACATGTCACATCAACTATAATCATTACACTTTGTTTCTCACCTTTTACACACCACATCAACTACCATCATTACACTTTTATCACACATGCAATCACATACTAAAAATATAAAACTCATCTCAAGCAAACTCATTCCATCTCATTTTTTCTCACTGAGATGAAATAAAATTACAAGCAATCCCTTTCATTTTGCTGAAGAGCAAACAACCATTCCTCCCTCCCACACCCTCTCTCTCCCTCAACACACTCACACTCACACACACTCCCCCATAACTGCACTGTTCACAATTTATAATCAGAAGATATTTTCACAACAATGAGAACAAACTTTTATACTCGAACTAAGTTAAATTGAAGTATAAAATATTGTTATTAATCACTACCTTGTACACGCATAATAATATAACCCAATCATTACATATGTATAACAAATATTATTACAATACAAAATAAAATAGAAACTACAACAAAGATATAATTTGACATCTACAATAACTTTTCTCCCCTATTAAACAAAAGGATCAATACATATGTATAACAAATATTCATTATATTATAAAATAAAATAGAAATTACAACAAAGATATAATTTGACATCTACAATAACTTTCCACCCCAATTAAACAAAAGGACCAATATATTCTTCCATCTCCAAGAAAAAAACCAAACACACCACACATTCTCCAAAACAACCATTCGTATCTCCAACATTTTCTCCCTATGTTTACACATCAATCACAACCGCCACCAAATATAAACCCAAAATGGCCTTGGTGATTTAAAATGTATATCAAATGAGAAAGCGATGAAACAGAACGTCGTTAAGTCTTGAATCAGATTTCAGAGGACGTAGTATATTTACAATAAGAAAGCCCGCTAGTGGAAACAAATACTGCCAGCCAGCACTAATAACTAATAACCAGCAGATGATGTTGCAGCATTCAGCAACCTTTTCTCCATTCCTATATATTGAATAACAACTTGAATCACTTGATTCTACTTAATCTAAGAAAGTAAAGGATCCATTATCAAGTCAATCAAGCTCTAGAAAAGCTCCTATGATCTTTTTGGACACTTCCCTGCAGTAACTGAATCTGAGGCGAAAGATGTCTGAAGAGTGCAGGATAGAATAACAAAAAAATAGGAAAAAAATTGGAAGAAATGGGAAGGCAATATAAGACAAAAGAGATGAAAACACTGGTATTTTATGTTAGCTGCCTCTTTTAGTTTGGATTGGGCATTACTTGTCAATGTGAAGACAGGATCTAGGTGCAGAATCAACAAGACTGAGAGTAAAAATATGTACCATGAAAAAAAGCATGGTATAGTTACATGAAATTCAGGGTTTGAAGTGAAGAAAAAGAAGAGGGAAGGAGCAAGCACAGAAGGCAGGTAGAGAAAAACAAACCTGAAACAAGAAATTGAAGATGAACACCTATGTGAAGAAACTTGGGCTTATCGTTACTCAGGACTCATTCAGCTTCTCTGAGATCTAGGAGAGAAAGGAACTCTAAGATTTTGTTTTAAGGAAGACATTAAAAGTAAATATATTAGTCAAACGGAATAAATTTTAGTAGTTGTTATTGCATAAAGATGTAATATGACAAAAACACATCACCTGGGATGTGGTTTTAAGCTAAACTGTGACAATATATGCAGAATAAATCTGGCAGTAACCTCAAATTCCAACCAGTGGACATCCCAAGAAACACACAAAGAAGTAGGCCTCCATGAAAAAGTAAGTTGCACAATAACCCGGTTTCTGGGCTTTTCATAAATGACCAGACCCATGTATTCATTGTCATTTTGAGCATAGTCTACTGCCAAATCCAAAGAAGATACAGTTGACGGATCCACGTCTCACGTGAAAAACTAACTCGTAACCTAAATCTCACCGGTCATTTCCAGGTCAATCCAAACAAGTGGCATCTTGTACTCAATGGGAATCGGTTCCAAGGTTTGTTCATCCGCGTTCTCATTCCTCGACCAGTTTCCATCTTCTAAAACATCCTCTATTCCTTTATCACTATCTGTGCCATCAAGTTGTACTTTAGTGGCAATATACAAAACAGGCAGAGCTAAGATTGAAACGTCAGCATGGTAATGCAGTACAAATGTGAATATTGGAGATATTTCGACAGGATAAAGCACAGTATAAAGATTTTGGTCAACTTAAAAATGTGAGAAAAACTAAGCAAATTCTTTGCATTTAAAACCTTCAGTGCAAAACAGAAAATGACAGAAAACAGAAGTAGAACAAAAGTCTCAAACCTGGTAGTTCACAACTATCAGCAGCAGTCGTGACAATTGAACTCTGTCCCCTGGCATCTTCAGCATCCAACTCAAGCAATGAAAAGGAATTTGACAGCTGATCCATCTCTACTTGTGCTAATTACTGGTTCACTAAGCTCCTGAGGAAATCAAGAGAAAACATACCAAAAAAGCAAAAAAAGAAAGAGTGATCAATTATAGTCCTCCTCCACGGCGGGCGGCTTAACCATGTAGGATGCAAAACCATCTCCGAATTCAACTTGGGCAAATAACGATAAACCTCAAGCTGAAGAACTCCAAAAAAAGAAAAAAATCACTATCCCTAAATTCGAAAAATTCGTCGACTATGAAAGAAGTCTTCTAAGTAATTGACATTTGATGGTCAGCAGGCCACATACCAAAGGGCTCTCCATTTCTGACCTATTAGCAAAACGCTGGTAGATACACTACTCCAACCACACAAAGAAGACGAAATTAAGCAGGGGAAGAAGTGATGAAGCAAACCTGTTTGAGATTTCACCACTTCCACGGCGGCGGCGTGGCAAATTGACTATCAGCACCGAAGAAGAAAGATCCAAGCAAGAACAGCAATGCTGGGTTCAGTAGTTGTAGTAGTGGTGAAGTGATTCTTGGCAAATCGAAGACTCTGCTTTGGTTGGGCAACATATTCTAAATTATTGGGTAAATTACACCTTTTTTATTCCTATATATATACTAATTTATTCGCTTTTGGTACCTAATATTTATAATTTTAATATATTTAGTTTGATAGACCAAATCTATAAAAATTTATAAATATTAAAACTTAAAATCATAGCACGTAAATATATTGAATTAAAAGTAAGTACTATATAAAAAAAACGTAGTTTACCTGTTCTTTCACAATAAAAGAAGAAAAAGTTTTATTTGATTCAATTAAAATACGAAGCAAGAATCGATAGTTAATTTTATTCCAATTAATATTATAAGACAAAAGTATTTTTATTCATTTTTAATTATATTTGTTTGATTTAATCGAGATGTTAAAATTTGATTGCAAGGTTAAATTTAGATTCAAGAGCTTAGATTTTAAATTTTGAATTGAAAATTGAATATTTCCAATGTCAAAATCTGTCTTGTTTTTTAGTTTTAATATAATTAATTAAGAAATAATGATTCATTTATCAATATTTTAAATAAAATTAGTGAAAATAATAAAAAATAACGTATTATTATAAGGGTAAGTCATATTTTTTGTCCGCATATTCACATTTTTTGGTCTGTTATAAATAATAAAAATATACCTTAGTATATTTTTTGTCCGCCTAATAAAAATAATATTAGGAGGATCTCTTTTTTAAAAAAATTTGTTATACACTGAGTTCAGTTTGTGGACTCGTGAATTAATATGTATTCGTATTTGATATAAAGTTTGAAGTCTTTTAACTTTCTATAAGATAAGATAGACCATATATAAGATAGAGTTTGTAGTCATCCAAAATGAATATTGGGATACGGACTCCTATTAAGGATATGATTGAGTACACCTATAAATAGTATACATATTCTTATCAAAATGATAAAAAAGACAATAAGTGTGATAAATCACAGATATTCCCTCCAAGTAGTCTCTCTATTTTTCTTTCTACGTTCTTTTTGGATTATCACCATAAATTCCTTGAATTTAAGGTATATAAATGAGTGGGTTACTCTTGTAGTAATATACTAAGGCAAGTAGACTTGTTTGTAGTTTGCATAGGTTTTGAAGCAAAATCCAACATGGGAGAATCTTGAAAATTTGACATGATTTGATTTTGGGACATTCAATAATAATACTAACGTCGATGCTTAACAGCTATACGACTTGTCGTACGCTTCCTTTGGCCTAACAGAGAGTGACACACCGACATTGAAAGGGGCACTAGAAGATAGAGGGAAAAACACATCATTAATGTGGCTTATCGTGTATTACTTGGACTTGTATTTATCATATTTGGAGGGAACGCAACTTGAGACGATTCGACAATATTGAGAGATCTCCGACTATTTTCGCTGGTGTTATTATACAGAATGTCAGACTATGTATTCTTAGTATTAACTTGTCGAGCTCTGTTAGTACTAGTGCACTTTATAGATTGTGGCGTATCATTTGGCCTGTAGAGAGAGATGCTAGCATCTGAGCACTGTTGTATTATACGTCTATTCTGTTATATGAAATTTACCTTTCTCCAAACATCTAATAATAATGAACCGATATTATTTGCGAACCAAGGCAACAACCAAAGAACGAAAAGAATGACGGGACAATAGATTATAGGAATAATTAGGCTTATCATTTTTTCATCTCTTGTTTATTTATTATTTTTTCAATTATTTTAATTTGACTTATCATAAATTAATAAATACTTAGGTAATTAAAAATATTAATAATATTTTTTTAAATATATATTTATAATTTTACAATTTAAAATCATGGGAGTGTCACATTGGATTGAATGTGTTGCATGGCAACATTTTCAAGCCATTTATATACAAAACGGGTCGGGTCAAAACCCGAGATGTCGGGGGTTTTAGGATTAGGGGTTTTACAAATTAGGGAACAGGGTTTTTCTCTCGGGTCTAAGATTAAGTAGCCGCTGCTTTACGAAGAAGCAGCAGCATCAACATCGCTATTCTTCTACTTCAATTCGTTTGTATTCGGGGTAACCCGTTTGATTTCGAATCGGGCTAGTGAGAACCTGAAATGGCGACCCTCGTTCCTCCTTCACCGGCTACGGCAGCGACTCCCCCCGCCGCCCGGTCTGGGGCGGGGGCCCGGGAGCACCA
>NC_026150.1:5284754-5289918 GCF_000512975.1 Sesamum indicum
CGAGCCACAGAAGGCAGACTACCTAAATCTGCCTTGCCCTATTCCCTATGAAGAAATACACCGCGAGGCACTCAGTGAGTGCTTCTTACCTATGTCCTTTTACTTTTCTAATGTTGATTGATTTTATAATTTGATCTCTACTGTGTGTGTGTGTGTTTTGATCTGATTGTTTCTGGAATTTGATTTTGTGGTTATTGTGAAATTGTACGAGCGTGTTTTTGTTCGTTTTGTTGTGTCTTAGTTGCAGAAACCCTAATTATATGGTTCAGTTTCTTAAGTAAACTCAGTTGCTCCATCGAGGTTGTGTATAGTTCGGCGATGACAAATGTTGGCGATCTTAGGACTTGTGAGAGTATGACTTGGATAAGAGCATATGCTGAGTATATTGGGTCTTGTTCTGTCCTCTTATTGATTGTGTTAGGTTTTGGAATTTAGCCTGCATCATGTAATGTTGTAAGGTGGAATGTATCATCACTGGTTAAATCCTTGACTTGATTCTATATGAAGTTTTTGCTCTTCTAATTAAGAGGAGTGAACAGTTAAATGCACATTTCAGTCTTCCCGATTGACTTTGTAATTGCAATGGGGGATAAATTCTACTTGAGTTCCTTTACTTGTGTGAGTGACATCACCAAGTTACTGAAATTTGGTCAGGCTAGGGAAGTGACATGTTTTCTGAGACTTGCACATTTTTGTCGATTGACTGTTTCAAATTGCGTACCTTTCCACTTCTTAAGTTTTCTGGTTTTGTTTTACTTTTCCAAGGATCATCTGAAAAATTGAGTGGATAATATTGAAAATTTTGTTAAGGATGCCATTTAAGCGATCCACATTTTCTTTAGGGATTGTCAAAGAAAATTGTTTACCAAGTCTGTGGACAATAAAATTTATTGGTTTCCTTTCGCACAAAGTTAGTTTTTTGATGAAATTATGTAACCAAAAGCTAATATGTTTATTATGATTGCCAGTGTCCTTGAAGCCAGAACATTTTGAGGGAATGCGCTTTGATTTCACAAAAGGACTCAATCAGAAATTCTCACTCAGTCATAGGTGGTTTCATTGTTTGTGTACTATATATTATTAGTTCCTTTTTACCCGGAGTTTGGGGTGTTTTCTCTGCCTTAGCGCATATTCTTTCGAATGCTAATCCATTTGCCTTTTTACTTTTCATTAGTGTGATGATGGGACCTACAGAAATTCCTTCTCAGTCCTCTGAAACAATTAAGATTCCCACTGCTCATTATGAGTTTGGTGCTAACTATATTGACCCAAAGGTATTTGCTGATTCATTTTTACTTATGAAAAGGTTAGCTGGGTTAACCAAGGAGCATTATTTTTCTTTGGCAGTTGATGCTTTTTGGGCGGGTGTTGACGGACGGGAGGGTAAATGCAAGACTGAAGTGTGATTTGACTGACAATCTTACTTTGAAGGGAAATGCTCAAGTAGGCATACTTGTCAACTTCTCGCTAATTTATTAAAGTTGACAGCTATCGGAGGGCTGTTACGATATTTCTCAATTCCTGAAGTTAGATAATATCTGTTCTGTCTTTCTGTAGCTTACAAATGAACCGCATATGTCGCACGGCATGTTCAATTTTGATTATAAGGTAAACATTATATATTTCTGTCATCAAGTATGTTGGTTTATCAATCAAAGCTTAGGTGTAGTGTAAATACCTTGAGTTTGTTTAGGTAACTAATGCATATACACTTGGATCTGCCTAGGGCATGGGACATCACAGATCATGCTTAAATCTGATCCAGTGTAATAATTGAGTGAGCAGAAGTGAAGCTAATCGCCTGCCTTCTTTAAATTACGTACAGGGATCAGATTACAGGACTCAGTTTCAACTAGGGAATGGAGCCTTATTTGGTGCAAGTTACATCCAGGTGAATGATCTAACTCTGATTTGTGAAATATTTCTTTTAAATGGTCAATCTAATTATCATAAGAAGTATATGCATAAATGCTTAAAGATTTGAACGTTATGGGAACTATTTGAAGTTTTCAGAAACCAAGATGCCATGTAAATGTTGCATTATCCAAGGAGACAGCTGATATTTATTGTTCTAGAATTATTCTGTTTTTCTCGATCAAGTGGATCACATTCGTGTGCTTATAGCTTAAGTAAATATTATGAAATGCTAACTACAATAAAAGAGTTTGTAAGTAGTCTGGCTTATTCTTCTCAGTGTTGTTTTTATCATTCTTTACTTTCGGTTTGCCAAAGTAGTTTGAGAAGTACCTATAACAGTGGAGGCTCGTAGTCTAAACAAGTCACTCTTGCCTTTGCCTATGAGCTTCGATAAATACGCCTGCTGCCTTTGGCTTCTCAAGCCAAACAGATCTAGTCTACTAATGGTGGCCGTTTCTGTTGTTTCATACTGTATTTGATGCCATATACAAGGAAATGCAGGGTACATATGGCTGTATAACCTAGCATGCAGTCTCTTCAATGAATCTTCCTGGGGTGTATTCTTCAAGAAAATATGAGAATGTTGCTCAAGTTCTCTAGCACATAGACTTATTTAGGGACAAGATATTACATATCTGGTCTATATGCTTGTAACAGTCCATCACTATTTATCAGTATTAGCAGTAACCACTACATTCAAGTTTTTATTTCATGATGTGTCTATAACTATTCATAAGTCTTATATGTTTTTGTGAACCCTGGTACAGAACATCGCGTTAAAGGAATTTTACTTTTGAATTAACCGATTGAAAGGAAAACAGAGCAGATCCTTGATTGTGATGGTAGATGAAATCTTGCTAAAAAATGGTGCCAACAGCCATCAGTAGTTCCATCTCTATGATTTAAAGGAGCAAAATGAGAATATAATTCTGGAATATTTTTCTGGTGGATACAAGGAATTATCAATTAAACTTGAGTAGAGATGAAGATAGACTTCGGTTATACTGATTGATTGTTTCATCTATGCTTGCAGAGTGTGACGCCTAATTTATCCTTAGGTGGTGAAGTATTCTGGGCTGGTCAGCATCGGAAGTCTGGCATTGGCTATGCTGCGCGTTACAACACTGATAAGATGGTATTTTTTACTAGATATTCTTTTTCAGTGCTTGCTTTTGGTTTCATACTCTATGCAACAACTTTATCGTCATAGTTGATCCCAAATCTGCGAGCTTCCTCCTATTCGGTTGTACATATTTAAGGTCATTGTATGAAGTGCTTAATTTGTCTCTCATGAGGAATTGGATATTGTTGAATGTTCTTCCAGCAACGTCTGTTGGGAAATAAAATTGTAATCTCATGATACTTAGAAAATCATCTAAAATTAGACAAGCAGCATGGTGAAATGGCTGTGTGCATGAAATTGAGAACTTGCGTTTTGTATATATGTTGAGCAATGTGCTTGGTCAAGGTTTCTTTCATTTCATATGAAAACTGAATCCTTGATGAATCTTATGATCCCATTATTTATTTGGTTACTTGATAAAGTTGTACTGGTGGCTGAATATTATTAAGACAGCTGGTACTGAGAATAATAAGCAGACCTTAATTTGGTTTGTGAGGACAACGATATATGTATCCATAATGTCACCCTTCTAGGTCTGCTATTTTATATGAAATGATAACTTGAAAGTTAATATATGCTTGCTAAAATGGTGAAACTAAACAGGGTCTAAATAAATGTTTTTCTTCTCTTTACATTTGATCAGAAATCAGAGTGGTGGGAATGCAATTTTTCTTGTTCTTTCTTTGTCATGCCGTATGTGATTTAAACTAGATGAAAATATATAATTATTGTCTACTGTTTACAAGTCAGGTTGCAACTGGACAAGTTGCTAGCACTGGGATGGTTGCTTTAAGCTATGTGCAGAAAGTATCTGAAAAGGTACACCTAATATCTAGTGCATTACATGTGCTGTACATTGGTGTATCAAATATTTTCATGTCTTTGTCTTACTTATGTTCTTTTGCCAATAGGTTTCTCTAGCATCAGACTTCATGTATAACTACATGTCTAGGGATGTCACAGCCAGCTTTGGTTATGATTATATCCTTCGGCAGGTAATTACTCAGCAGTATATACTTGGATTCACTATTCCACTACTTATTTTTGGAGTGCTCTAAATGTTACTTTAGTTGTGGGTATCTGATATATTCTGAGGGTTTGTTCATAGCATATTCTACAGGTGTGGTTTTATCTGACAGGTATTCTTGTCTGCAGCATGCATGGAAAGTGGGCTGCAAATTTGTTTTTAGAGTGCCTTATCTTCTTGACCCCACACTGACACTCAAGTTGCTTATTGCTACTAAGGCATAAACTTGGGGGTAATTAATAGGAGTGTAGACCGAACAATTTGCCTAAAAATCTCCACTTAAGAAGAGAGCTGCAGAGCTTTTCATTTTTAAAAAGAATTTGAATGCTTTATCTATCAATGCAGAAAGACTCTTGGCTGAAAGGAATATTGTAATCCATGTTGAGTTCTTGAGTTCTTTACGGTATTTCGTTCGAAAACTATATGCTCAAGGTAAAACATGAATTTTTACCATTTAAGCTTGCTTTTTTGTAATTGGTGTTTGATTTAGTTGTACAATACTTTTGATTTAGACCAAGTGCCTCTTAAATTGCTCAAGTTGTCTACTCATTAGTAAAGTTGGCAGTCGTGACAAAGCATCTGCAAGTCTGTTCTCACTTGTATGAATAACTTGCAACACACAGACCTGCATATTGCTGAATGATTTAGCATTCTGCTAGGCTATTTGGTTTGCACGAGGGGCCAAGATTGTTCACCCAGTAGCTTTACATTTGTCAACTAAAGATAACATTATCTATCTAATTGACTCTTATGGTCTCTTTGACAGTGCCGTTTACGAGGCAAGATTGATTCCAATGGCGTCGTGGCTGCTCTCTTGGAAGAGCGATTTAACATGGGTCTTAATTTTCTTCTGTCTGCTGAGGTGACTTGAGCAACAATGGCATTGAACAACAATATATATATATATATGTGTGTGTGTGTGTAATTTTTCGTTTAATCCATCTCCACTTCCCTATTTCTTCTGGATGCCTTTAATGCGTTTCACAATTGCATTTTGCAGATAGATCACCAGAAGAAAGATTACAAGTTCGGGTTTGGGCTGACAGTGGGAGAGTAGGACTGGAATCATATTCGTTCAGTCTCACGAATTAAGCTGA
>NC_026150.1:5289928-5322488 GCF_000512975.1 Sesamum indicum
AACCTCTTTCCCCTTAATCTAAGAATCAATCAGTTTTGTACGGAAGTTGGTTGAGATACATTATTTGTCGGCAGCAAGAGCTGCTGCGACATCGTAGAATTCACTAGTGGTTGGATTTTGCAGGTTGGCCATTGCCGGTGAGACTCTTGATTTACCACTATAATGGGATAAGTAGATATTTGTCGACATTACTAGCTCTGTGTTTGGACCAATAAAATGCCAAAGACTTGATCTTTGTACAATACAGTGTGATTGAACAATTGATGAACTAAAAAATGCAGTGAGAAAGTTGTTTCTAAGCACTTATAAATTGTTAATTCATGTGCGCTCGGGCAGCTCCAAATGATTCAAAAAGCTCATCCCTCTAATTCTGAAGGGAGCTTCGTAATATCTTTTATTTGTCGTGGGAGGTAAATTACAGTGAAAG
This sequence comes from Sesamum indicum, assembly GCF_000512975.1. Taxonomy (NCBI): domain Eukaryota; kingdom Viridiplantae; phylum Streptophyta; class Magnoliopsida; order Lamiales; family Pedaliaceae; genus Sesamum; species Sesamum indicum. Next base: position 5,290,356 of record NC_026150.1, read on the forward strand.
TTGTAAATTTAGCTGTAGCCAAAGACGCACCAATATAAAAGGAAAAAGTGAAAGAAAAGGGTAAATTACAATGATTCAAAAATTATAAATATCTTATTGGAATTAACCGCTGTCTAATATATATTTTCTATAAGAGGTTGTTGTAAGGGGTATTTATTAAATAATTCTTAATTTATGGGCTATTTGTAATTTTTCTAGATAACAAAGGAATAATTGTAACTATAAAAAATTTTATTATTGAATCAAAGAAAGATTGAAATTAAAAATAGAGTAAAATACGATGAAATCTCCTCAATTTGTCATAATTATAGATATTTCTCATTGTTTGAGAATTATGAATATTTTTTTTTAAATTTATAAATATCTTTGCAAATACTCTTTTTATAATAGTTTATTATAAAAAATATTTATAATTTTTTAAATAATAAAATATTTGCATACCTAAAACTAATATAAAAGAATTCGATATAATTTATTCTTAAAAATATGATGACATCCCTAAAAATTTTGATTTATCGTATTGTTTGGGTTTGGTTACGTCAATCAAAGCGTTGAAATCAAGATGAGATTATTATGATGGAGACTGATTGGATACCATACCAAGGACCCCAGTCCACTACTACTATTCTACTTCCCCTTTAAAATATTTGAACTATAATAAATTAATAATATTTATTAATTTTGTTTATTTTTTTATTCATATAAATAAATTTAGTGAGGTTTGATTAATAAATAGACTAATTTATTAAATAAAAATAATTTTTAGAGGTGTTAAACGTAATTTTTCAATTCACAAAAAAATTACGTAAATTACATCAAATTTCAAAAGATGTGAATATAATTATCCCATTAAATAAAAGAAGCGAGTTTCGAGTTTCAAAAAGAAATAATACGTTCTTAATATGAAAAAATTAAATAAGAAAAAAATCAGATATTTAATTATTAAGAAAACTTGGGGAATAGTGTTCAATGTTCTTAATTAGTATTTATATTATGAATTTAAATATTAATTGAATTGGGTTTGGGGAGGCAGGTGGATGCATTGAGATGATGATGACTCATTCTCAAGAACAATGTCTAATTGGTGGTCCCCACACCCACCGCTCACCGAAAAATCTTGTTCCCCTTTGAAATACCCCTTATCCATACTTTGCCTGTCGCCTTCATCTTTTATTTATTTATTTTTATATATGTAATAATAATGAATTAAAAATAAATAAATATAAGTATCAATGGTACATCAAACCTTATCCCCTCACAACAAAACTATTCTTCATTTCTTTCTATTTCTTTATTTTTTTTCTTTTTTTAAATGAAAGATCCACAAATAAGATTTGACTTTTAAGAAATATAGCTCAAAAGCTTTTGTTTCTTTTTTTATTTATTTGAAAGAAATTTTATTCTATTCTTGATGGAATAATTAATCGTAATAGTTTGTTTTCATTTCTTCTACGTCAGAAACAAAAACGAACACAAGTGTTTTGGGTGTTTGTATGTATCTTTACGAAACATAGAATTCTTGTGTTCTAATTTTTTTATTTACTCAAAAACTACACACGCATATTTTTTTTTCTCTTTTTATTTACTCAAAAATAAAGAAAAACGCTTAACAATTTAACCAAAATGTTTTTTTTTGTTTTGTTTTTGGGACAGTATGAAAATGGGTTTTCAATTTTTTGGATATAAATCTTGATTTTGGTGCAAGAAGTAAATACAGATCTTAAAAAATGCAATCTTGACCTATAAATTTGGCTGGTTGAGGCCAAACCAGAAGACCAGGTCTATTTGGTGAAGGCGATCAAACTTGACATAAAATCTAAATCATTTTCAGATAACAACAAAATCAAAAGCATTAACCCTTGTAATAAAATTTCCCCCACAATATTCTGAGAATATGTGTCAACATACTAATCTGTCTTGTTTCCACCTAAGTCCACTGCTAAATTTTTCCTAATAATCTCGTTTTGTCTGTTTCTTGATTGTGAGCACAGTACCATTTGGCCCCTGTCCTAATCCTGATCCAATTTAAGCTCTAATTGATGTAATAATTTTATTTTCAAGATAAGAATCTTAGGAATCCAGTAATTAGATAACATAAACATATGATGGAAAGAATTCTTGGTGGGCCTTTAACCTTTTGCGTCCTAATAATTAATGGTTGATGCATAGATGAAGGGTCAAGATCTTTTCATGAGGGCTAAAGTGTGGGTGACAAGTGGAGTTGAGCCTGACATAACCCCATTATCTGGATACATAAATACATATAGATATATATATACGTGCGTGTGTGTGTGTGTCTGTGTGTGTAAAGGAGCAAAAGTAGGAAAACTAGTTGAAATCTGTGGGTAGATAGATAAACCAGGGCCAGGTTTAACTGAAAAGGGTACAAAATTTCTCGTCACTTTTTCTCACTCTCTATACGCTCTGCTAGCTGAGGTGAACAACCCTTCCAAAAAATATCTCACTTCTGGTAAGCCCACAAATCCCTGATCCCATTTTTGCTTAGTTCCGCGTGTGTGTGTGTGTGTGTGAGAGAGAGAGAGAGAGAGAGGAGGGATGAAGGGGTCTAAAAATTCGTGAAGATTTATGTGGTTGAATGCAAAAGCAAGAATCTTGATGTGGGATGCTTCATCCTTGTTTGTGTGTGTGTCTATATATATATATTTGGTAGATATCCTTGTGTGTATATGTTGAAGAAAGTAGTGCGTAGATGTTTTGTACGGGGATCTTTAAATTTGATGATCAGTAGTATCTTTCACCTTTTTATATTAATTACAGAAGGATCTTGTTAATTTTATTTAGATATGCCAAACATACACCATATTCATGTATAAACATTCTTTTGCTTTGAGCTATGTGGGCTGGTTGGTGGGTTGTAAAGGTGGTGCTGTTGAGAATTATACCTCTTTTACTAGGAATTTGCAGGAATAATACCCTTCTCTCCTCATTCCTTCTCTGCTCTTGTGAAAAAAATACTTCTTCTTTTTGGTACACTATTGCAAGGGAAATTTCAATGTTTTGCTGATTGTTGTGATAATTTTCAATCCTATGCCTGTGATTTACCAAAGTGGATGAAACCTTTCTGGAATTTTCTTCTTTTTCATTGTGAATTTGTAGATCTTACTCTGTTTCTGGCATCTATCTTCGTTGTTCTGAGTAATTAATTGAACTACCAGTTGATGCCACAGAATGTTGTTTTGTGTGGTGATCTTATTTCTTACTAGTTGGACTAGATTTTGATGATTCTTGAATTTTTTAATAATCTCTTCTTTTACTTTAGCCACAATGCAAGGAGGAATTAGGGCAGTGTTCTCTCACGGGAATGTGCTCAAGGATGCTGTTCTACGCCATATGCGTGTGGTGCCTCCAGCCATGCGTTCTCTCATGTTTGCACGCCAGGAATCGGCCTCGGCTGCTCGCATTGAAGAGCACGGTTTTGAGAGTACCACGATCTCGGATATTCTGAAAGCCAAAGGGAAGAGCGCGGATGGCTCCTGGCTTTGGTGCACCACTGAAGACTCCGTGTATGATGCTGTGAAGTCGGTATGGATCTTTGTGTACTTTGATATGAATTCTTTTATGTAGCTTATCACAAATTTCATGCTCTATGAATCTACAGCTAGAAATCGGATCAATTACGTCCCCTTAAAGGTTAAACGTTTACATATCACCCCATTTTTGTTTGAATAGGTGGTGACATTCGAAATTTTAGGGGGTCATTGATGTTCTTTTTGAAGAACTGTTGTTTTATATTACTCTGGCAATGAAAATACTTGTGTAATTTCTTTAACATGGAGGCTTAACGATGTGGTTTCCGTAATTTCAAAAGGAGAGCGGTCTAGTCTGTAATTTCGTTAAATTTATATTGACCATTAAATTTTATATGGGGATTCCTGTATTGTTTTCGCTGCAGATGACACAGCACAATGTTGGTGCTCTAGTGGTGGTTAAACCTGGGGAGCAGAGATCACTTGCTGGAATTATCACAGAAAGAGGTAAACATCACTTCTGTATCAGCTTGCTGATTGGATCTTATCCTTTTCATACACACATTGTAATACCTTTATGCTGATGCCTCGAAAAGTGATTTGGCTTAGCTATTAAAGCAAGCTTAACTGTCGGGACTCAGAAAATACTTAGAAATCTTATCTTTCGTTCAAAGGCCGCCTACTGTTGCATGTCGTATCTGTATGTTGTTTTATTTGTTGTCTTCTCTCTCTCTCTGGAAAATTGAGCAAAATCGTTTTTTGGTGGTTTACCAGTAGCTTGAACAAGAAATATCTTGATCTGTTAAACAGATCCAGGGACAGTAGGCATATGATGCTATCTTTTGAGCCGTTTGGTTTATGTTGATTATCCCAAAATTCTTATGCTGCAGTTAATCATCCCATCTTTCAAATTGTAATGGCGTGAACATGTAAGTTTGACGACGTTTTTGTACTGTCGGTCCAGATTATCTCAGGAAAATCATTATACAGGGAAGGTCATCCAAGTCAACCAAGGTCGGGGACATCATGACTGAAGAGGTATATATATATATGTTCGACTGTCGTGTTTTCATCAGGAAATTTGAAAATCCATCCTATTTTAGTGCAAAAAGACTGTTCATTGCAATGATCAAAATCCCATTTGACTCTGAAAAAGAGAGAATCTAAATCTTTATGATGAACTGATGATTGCAGAACAAGCTTATCACTGTAACTCCGGACACCAAAGTTTTGAAGGCTATGCAACTGATGACAGGTACAGCAGTTTCATTTGGCACGTCCAACAAAGCCAAAAAGTTTTGAAAGAAAAATTTCAAAATTCTTAGCAGTCTTTTCTAGAGATTTTGATTGGTCCTTGGAACTGTCAATATGCAGATAACCGCATCAGGCACATTCCGGTGATCAATGAAGGTGGAATGATAGGGATGGTGTCCATCGGAGATGTCGTTCGTGCAGTCGTGAACGAGCACCGGGATGAGTTGAACCGTCTGAATGCTTATATTCAGGGGGGATACTAGACGATGACGACGATAAGCAACTTGTTCTGTGCTCCGTGCGATGACGGAGTTGAGGAACTTCTGAGTCTTGTAAATATTGGTGATGCATGCATTTCCTGGAGTTGCCTGACATGTCCTAAGATTAATAATAAGATGCACTCTAAACTGCTCAGACAATGATTGTTAACCTTGGTATTAATGTCGTTTTTCCTTATTTGTCCATCGATGGACTGGGATTTGCTTATCACTCACATATCCTATTTTACATTTTTACATCATCTGCATGAGTGCTTTTCTGTTTCCTATGAAAAGAAGAGGTTCCTGGCTTGTAGACATCCGTCACTCCATACAGATCTGTATACGTTGGAAAATGGGAAGAAGAAATCCAAGTGAAACAACTAAACTGAAAAAGTTCTTACTATGCCCCAAAAATTATGGGGGTTTTTACATGCAAACAATTTTAAATGAGTTGAAAAGGTATAAATTTGTACATCTTGGCCTGCTGGCTTTAAAAATAGCCAGTTTCTTGTTGGAACATAAAATTCATTATATATTGCATCATAGTGGCAAAATATGTCTGTAACAGACTCTAATACAAAATCTGTTGAAAGTTTGATCGAGGTCCGTCTTGACAAAAGTTTCCAAAAGAACACCTATATATTTCAAGTCGGCTCCTCATTGTGCTAAGTTGATCTCCAATCTGCTGAAATTAGTCAACATCTTACCGGCAGTTCCCATCATTTTGTTGGGTTGATGTTGAGGCCTGTCGAAACATTGTATCAATCATAAGGTGTGTGATTTCATGCGACTGAGCCAATTGAATTCCACTCAGTAGAGCCTAAATTTCCACCTTGTTTGTTTGTAGTGTTGCCAACGTAACGTTATTACTTTATTAAAGTTTGAGAAAATAGAACTCATTTAGGAAATAGAGTTTAATTGTGGAAAATTCAAAATTGTAAAAACAATGTAAACATTCCAATCCCATGTACTAACTAGCAGTGAAACATTGACTTGCTTACAAGTTACAATTTTCATAATACAGAATATATGTCTGACTTCTCATGTGCCATGATCCAAACTGTTCAATATTTTTGCACCCGATTCATATACCAAAAACTAGTTACAACTATTATCTGCAGTCGTACTCCTCAAATTACTTCTTGTTTGTCAATATCTTTTGGAGATACAAAAAATCCAGCTCAAAAGTACAAGGACCGTTTCTCGTTCTTCAATTTCTACAAATGCTGCTTCTCCATCAGAAATTTGTCACAACTTCCGGTGGCTATCATAATTCATTACATTTGTTGATTGTGAAACACTAGGAAGCAAGTTTCTGGTAGTTTATTAACGAATCCAGAAAAAGCATAGCAGTTAGAAGAATAAACTGGACTACTCTATGTACGGAAAGGACAATACAGGTAAGCGACCATGTCAACAATAATACAGGTCCCCTTTCTTGTTTAAGCAAAAGAATACAGTTCTGTATATATCCAGAGAATCACCGAAATTTCAAGACCTCATATCTGCAGGAACCTGAGCAGCAGCCAATAGGCTTCTTGGTAGTCAGTTGCCTTTATTAGATCACAAAATCAACAAATTCAAGAAAATAGGTCAAGTGCAATTTTACAGTATTGTGAAACCAAAACACAAGCAAAACATTAAATCGATAAAGAACAGACACATTTAACATTCAAGTGATGCCTGATTTCATAACTTTCTCTCAGTCGCATGTCTGACAACTGCCAGTTCAACCTTAAGTCAACAGTTCGCCTTGTACTTTACAAAACATGCAACCAACACAAACTAAGAATAGAAAACAGAAAAGCTTGCAAAATGCTCCCTTATTTCAACCTCTTAACATTATTATGACGCCTGAAATAGAACCGACTTAACATGTGATATTTCTTCTTTTTGCGAAGACAACATGACGATCCAGTTGTTCTTGTACGCCTAGTGTTTAGCAACTAGACACTCATCTTAGGATTTCTTATGTGATAGTTACCAACTGCGAACTAAATGTATTGAGATCCAAAGTGCACACAGAATCTTAGAACAGTAACCTTGATTCACCAATATCGACATAAGTTTTGTTTACAATCACGATGCATGTACCATTTATATTTAAATGAAATGTTCACATTTTTTATTTGCCGAAAGGGTTCTAAGAATCCTCAATGTAAATCAAAAACTAAAATGCAGTCCAACAACTTCTTTTTGCAGGAAACTTAGCAGCAACAAAGGACTTCATGGTAGTCAGTCAATTAAAGATTGTAAGACCATTAACTTAGAAAAACTATGCCAAGTATATAGTTAGCATATCTCAGTACTGAAATATGAGTAAAATATCCCATCATTTAAAACCGACATTTTAATGTCAACTGAAGCTATCACGATTTACCCACAGCCATACATTTGAAAACTTCCAATCTGACGTGAAGTCAATAATGTCTCACTCTCTTGTGCATCAACAAACATCAAAACCAATCTATTAAATAAACTAACCAAAATGCAAAAGCTTAAAAACGTGTTCTTCAAATGATTTATAAATGACTGATGATTGCCATATCACATACTGAAACCCCAAATATAAGAGAACAAAGTATAGTAGCTTCGAAAATCAAATGGTATAATTCAGGGGCCTATCATGAAAAGTACCAGCTAGACAGTTTAGTCATTGACTTTATTGTTCTGTTTTCTGATTAAATAATGATATTGTGCTATTGTACTTTACTACTTAGAACGACAGTCAATGGACGCTCTCTCTTAATCTCATACATGCATAACATAGTTACAAAAGTAAAGAGCACTACAAATATAAGAGGAAATCAACGTCGAGAGCAAATACTACCTGAAATATAACTGGTCCAGTAATACTCCTACTTGAGCTGCTTCAGACCCTAAGAGATACCAACAAAAAGTCACAAGTATTGTTAGAGAAGCGTTTTCTTTTCAATTTAGATAAGCAAACTTGCAATTGATCATGTCAATGTATAAATATGACATTTGTACATGCATGAGGAGGCGGCATGATATCCTCATCCTGTTAACTTACAGGACTAAGCTAAAAGAATTCTTTTTCTTCATTCAGCTCTAATCAGGGCCTGAATCAAGAGTTGGTTACCTTAATCTAAAGAATGGTCCTTTTTGTACAACAGGTCTAACACCATAAGATATATATTATCTTCTTCAAGAGCATTACCGAGCATTGATTGTGCCCCAGAGTGGGTCCCTAGTCAATTTCTTGAAATCACTTCTTTCACAAATCTTCCTTGCACCACTGCTGATGGAATATAATCATAATAATTACCAATTATTTCTGCTGTTACAACAATTATCGTAATCAGTCTGTTGTCATTTATAGATGAATGCCTCTCAAAGCAATCTCCTTAAAACAGGAGATTATATGCTCATTTTGTTTTTGTGGTGTAACTTGTGGTCTGAGACTTATCTTGGTAATTCAACTGAAACTTTGCATGAGTTGTCATAAATGTATTATTAACAATCAGCAGGTCTCCAGTCCATCTGTCATTTCAGTACCACATCCTTAACAAGGTTGAACCAGAAACTATGACGGGTTTTTTCATAAAAGATTACTAATGATAAAATTTAATTAAGTAGTAGGGACAGTAGACAACATTAGAACAGGTAATCAAAGAGATATAAAATATTCAGTAGGTTCCAAAGAATAATGCCCATCATACATAGCATTTTGGGGGGTAGAAGGACTGGAGCTCAATCTATACCATGTATAAAGCCATAATAAACTAATACTACATCACCGAAGTTCTATGTCAGAAAAGCCGATGTCTATTGATATATACCTTAGCAGCCCTAAACTCATTCACTGCCATTCGAAGAGAATCATCAGATAATATCAGCCGTGATAAAGCTCCAGTGCTCAACCTGTAAATTGCTAGTCAGAAAGAGTATATATGCAATTGGGAGAGTCTTAATTGTTTGAGCACCACAAGCAAGGGAAAACAGATTCTGATTTGAAGCTTTATATCATGTACCCTAACTTCTTTGCAGCATCTGAAACAGAACCCTCAACCGCAAAAATTAGATCAAGCAGAGCCTGCATTCCCTGAAGACTCAAGAGGATAGGCCACAGCCAAGGGTGTAAGAATTGAATCACAGCAGCATTAAGCTAACCAAATGGAGTGCAACGGGATGAGAAAGCAGACCAGAACGAACTTAGGATTATTTGGTCCTATCTGAGGCCCTCTATCCGATCCTCTCATAGTCGACTTCGCAGGAAGAATTTGAACAAGTTCCGGAGGAGGTACATACGTATCAAGATCGACAGTGTTTCTAACTTCATTAGAAGAAAATAACATTGTATTCTTAGGCTTCTGATTAGAATAAAATCAGTCCACTTGGACATTCCATTTGTGTCTGACAGAAATTAACATTCACTGATAATTGAGTGCAAGTAATCAGCAGAAAGTTGAAAATATAATAAAGTGTATACCTTTAAGAGCTAAAAGTGTACGCAATCGAGCAAGGGCTGCTGCCCGATTTTTGTGCTGGGATCTATCCTCCGCTGCCTGTCTGATTGCAAGCATATTAATACAGAAATATATGACCAAAATAAGGATAAATGGCTATAGGCTATCTGCTTGAACCTGAGCTATAATGCCTGTTGGAAGATGCTTAAGACGCACAGCAGACTCACGCTTGTTGCGATGCTGTCCCCCTGGGCCTGATGCCTTAAAAGTGTCCATCTCACACTGGCTCATTAGCTTCTCATCTGTCATCAGTAGGTACTCCCTACCACCACCAGTCTCACAAGTACTGATAGTACTACTAGAAGAACCAGAATTGTAATTTGTGGTTGCTTCCATACTAAGTCTACGGGTAGAGGTAGTGATTGCCAATCCTCTTCTATTTGCTTTCTGAACAAAGAGGAAACTTACATAACTCCGGTAGTTGCTATAGTTATACCACAAAGAGCAAGCAGAGGCAGGCCTTGTAAAACCACAAATGCTACAACTTGGGAATCTCAAAAGTGATCTCACAATGGAACAAGCCATCTGAGTTGGACCAGAAGACAGGCCAAGTTAATCTGCAAGGGTTAAATGAACAACATGAATCAGTGGGTGGATCTGATACACAAGAAAAGAAAAAAGCATAGAACTGCACACGAATCATGCAGATAGGTGAACACTTTCAGAACAAAATCAAAATTTGAGATTGTTTGTTTCATTTGACGGAGGAAATTATTTTATGTTTGTTGATGTTCCTCCACCAATTCCCCAAAACACGGTAGATGATAGGACAGAAGGCACACAGATGATAGAGAATATCTTTGTTCATTCGATTAAGCTTGCCAGATTCTGCGAAACAAAATTACCAAATCCCAAGCCACAAAACCACCTGGGCAAAAGAAACAACAACTCAACCAGCATCTGATTAAGTCAAGAAAACAAGAGAAGGCTTCAATTTTGACTTAAAAAGGAAAACGGTTCTGGTTATTCCCTCCTTCATCTTCCCTCAGTATTTATCTACGCTGAAGGACTCAAATCAATCTCCAATTCCCAAAATATGGGAATCTTCTTCATCCTCTGTTTATTATTTGGACAATAATGGTGGAATTCATAGATAGTTGATGGAATGTCATTGTGTATTCCAGAGATGATCTAAGTCTCTACAGTCTGCAATTAAATTCCTAGCGAAGGTTGTGGGATACGAGTTACCCTATTCTCTAATCTTATAACCTGCATGCTTCTCATGACTTTCGAATCCAACATTGCCTAATAGTTTCTTACCATCCTAATAAATGAGCACGCTTTAGAGAAATTCTCTTCTTGTTCCCTGTGGTCCCTTAAAACTATAGAGTTATTCTCATAGCCCGTTCTTGTCTGCCATTGAGGTTCTCCAAAGTAGTCAAATTTTTATTAGTGGAAGGATAAGACAAACAATTCGGCAGACAGACATCTTGGTTCACAGAACAATTGCACAGAGTGGAAAGGCCATTCCTCCCGGAAAGAACTTCCCGGACCAAGGCAAATAATCCTTTCCATTCAAATATGACCTAGTAAGAAATTATATCCGCCTCCGTCCACTACCAAAATCTCCGCACTGCCGCCAGGGGAAACAATCCGTATCCGCAATTACTAAACCAATACATTAAAAGACAACATTTCAACAAAGAGAATTCAAAACTATTAGAAAAACAAATTCATCACTGCTATCAATATCATGATTAATTACCACAGCAAAAAACTCCAGATCACTGACCTATGAAATCACCAAAAATATTCAGTACTAGTTATCAATCACAACAGTATAAACCAAATTAGGCGACTAATTTCTCCAAGAATTAAACAAGAAACAAACTAAAAATTCCCAGCAACCACCGTAAACCACTTCCCGCGCTGATTTATCCAGCAAAAAAAGAGGGAAGAAAAACGAACCACCAAAGGAAGAACGAAAGTGACTTATTTAAGCAAGAGTGCATCCAGATATCCAACCATAAAGGACACAACAACGGCCGTGACGGTGAGATGCGGCGGCGCGGTGTTCAAAGGCGTCTCGCTGAATGCCGTTGGGCAAGTGCATGTAGCGACAGTATGCAAATTCGGGGAGAAATTATTAAAAAAATGTTAAAAAAAATTAATAATAATAAGAAGTTGCAGTGCATTTGAAACCTTTAAAATTTAAATCGCGGTGCGACAATTTTTTTTTTAAGAAAAAATTAATATATCACCATGGTATTAAATCATGGTGACAAATTTTATTAAAAAATGAATTTAAGAATGCGGTGACATAATTTTATATAAAAAAAAATAAACAGTTAAAGGAGATAGCGGTTCTTCACTGAATTTAAAAAAAAAAAAAAAGTGGTCAAAGCAGGCTGTTTTGTGACAGTGGTGCTGCGCCACTGCTGGTTGGAACCGTGGTGGCACAACACCACTATTCACCCCGTGATAATTATTGCAGCTCACGCTTATTTAAGTGCGTATGTACAAATGGATCAAGCATTGCTTTAAATTTTTTTAGCCCATCAAATGATTTTTTGTTAGTAGAACTAGTCAGATTTATCCATTTTTATGTGTCAAGAAAAAATAATGTTGACAGAAAAATGTGGATAAATTTGAATAGTACTATAACAAAAAAGTTTATGCGGTATGCTAAAGAAGCTAAAAGCAATGCTTGACTCGTTTGTACATATACACAAAGGAACTATTCATTTTTAAATAATTAATCAATATAATAATCATAAATTCAACATAAATTATTGAATTAGAGTAATATTTTCAACAACTACAAAAATTAATATTTACTATAATATGCATAGATTTTGTCTAGTGGTACGCCTCATTTACCACGTGGTTGGTCGTGGCCTGCCACATCCAGCAGCACCGTTCGACCACCCCCACCACCTGACACGACAGAACCGTCAGTCGCCCCGCAGATTCTAATGATGCTGGACCATCTGCTGCGGCACCGACAACTGAGGAAGCTAGGCATCAGTTTGCCACACCAACGGCTGCTCCACCACCAACAATTCCCCCACCATTACCAGTATATCAGCCTCGATGATGCGAGGTAAATTTGTTTATGAATATTTTTAGTATTATTTTATTTTAAAAATTACTAATTAACATGACCTTTCAGGTCTGACTGCCGCTTCCACGAGCGCATCAATGCGGTGGTGTGCAAGGACACTTACACCACTCGTGGCCATGTTTGAGGCATGTGCCACTAGAGTACCAACATTTTTTGTTCAAGAGCATGAAGTTATCTTATAATATAATAATGACCTACTAGTAGGACTGTGACAATGAATCCACATGTGGACCGAAAAGTACATTCGGAAAGCGTTCTTCATAGCCCGATCAAGCCTGGTCAAGCCACTGTTGCTGGCTAACGACATATGGCTCCAGATCCAGGCAAACTGAGCTAATGAGGACTTCTAGTAGGAGTCTTCGAAAAATAAGGTGAACCGGGCACAAACTCCACGACGTCCTTGACTGTGTACTACGAGGGATCTTCTTCTGTTAGCATGCACAAAAGGAAGTTGGTAAGTACATTAAAGTATTTTTATAGATTTATCATTATTATATAAATATTATGCTAACTGTTTTATTCTTCTATAGGAGGCAGAGCTCGGTTGTTCATCCAAGTAGATGGAGTTATTCGCCATATGCTACAAGAAGAAGGAGAATGACGGCTGGAGTGGGCCAAGTGCGGCTGAGGTGGCGGTAAGTACCTTATTAATGTTATTTTTTTTAAGAAAATAATTCTTGGTTAAAAGTACTAATAATTTTATTTGTTTTGCAGGAGATGTTCCAAAAGCTGATGGAGGATCATCAGCCTCAGCCTACGGTCGATGACCACCATACCCCCACTGAATCAGAGGTTTTGGTGGCGATGAGCGAGCAGCAAATGTGGTTGGCTGCAGTCAGGGGCAAGAATAAGAGCTGTGTATTTGGTCTTGGTTCAGAGGTTCACTTCTCCAGCCGGACCTACAGATCACTATCGCCACCCCCATTGACACTGCTGCCGCTACAACCAAACCCGGCTATGGAGGACCGCAGCAGCCGGCTTGAGATGATGATGGCCGACATGATGGCCATGACGAGAGAGATGCGGGCCAACTCCTCGACTGTGGGACTGTAATAGCAGACCGCCTCCACTACTGCCCCAGCACAGCCTCTGACGGAACCCCAGGCACTGAACTACGATAAGATGGATGACTCTAATGGGGAGGGCTTAGATTAGATTTTATTTTATTTTTTAAATTTTGTAATCGAATAATACTTTATTTTAAAATAATATTTTTTTCCTAATTATTCATAATGTTTATGACATTCCATTATTTCATATATATTCAATTAATTAAATTCATAAATAAAATTAATTAAAATATATAAATTAAAGTATTTATTAAACTTTATTAAATATATAAATTAAATTATTTATTAAAATTTATTCCATTAACTAAATTATTTTTTATAATTTATTTATATTAAATAATTTTTATAAAAAAATTATTACAAAATAAAAAATTAGGAAGAATTTTAGTAATTGTAAAGAAAATGTTAAACATCTAAACAAGTGACAATTTCTAATACCATTGTTAAAATAGTTCTAAATACATATTTCTAAATAATTTTGATCGTTCCTAATACCATTGCTAAAATAGTTTTAGATCCATGTTCCTAAGTAAGAATGACCGTTCCTAATACCATTGCTAATATAATTTTAAATACGTGTTCCTAGATAAGATTGATCGTTCCTAAAACAGTTACAGAAAACTATACCAAACAAAAATTTGACCATGCCTAATACTATTGCAAATAATCACAAACAAACCATTCTAATGATTGTTCCTAAATATATCACCAATACAAACAAATACAATTTCAAGATCAGGCATGAGTATTGCAAAGACCATTCCAAAAGTAACTCGAAATAAATAATATAATCGTTCCAAATGCCACCCAATCCGTTCCAATTAAAAAAAAAAGAAGATTCTTGTTTACACAAATTCAATATTAGAAACGGTCACCAATAATGTTTTACAGTGACCGTGCCAAATTGGAACAATCATTCATTAACTGTTGTTAAATATTTGTAACGCCGTCTATAAGGATAGAATATAAACAGTTTCAAAGGAGAAAAAGAAACCCCATTTTTAAACCTGCTCAAATCCTATTTTTTTTTTTATAATGGGTATAATAGTTATTTTTATAAAAAGTTAAAATCGTTAGTCATATATAACAGAGTCATATATAACGGAGTAAGAGTTGAGTTGAATTATTAGAATATAATATGGAGTTTTTATGCAATTTGACCTATGATTCTGACATTTTATCAAATCCAAAACGTGCACTAAATTATGAAAACCGAAAGCCTGATTTATTGCACCTCACAGTCAATACCTTTCTCTTGCTATTCAATGATTCGTACGTTCCATTGATCATCTTCCTTTTCTTTTTCCCTGACAATCTGGGATTCCTTCTAATCCACTTTTCCATTTCGACTTGTGATGTCTCTTTGATTGTCGGGGGGAAAACGCAGCCAGACAACTCCGAGATTGTTCTCCTTGGGGATTGAATTTCTGCTCTGTTGTTAAACTTAACTAATTGTGGAAATATTGATCCCAAGAAGATTGAATCTTTTTGTTTATAGAATAATACCCATCTGATAATTTCCTCAAGCTGTTTGTGGGCCTGCTGAATTCATAATTTTCATGCAAAACTGATTTGGTAGTTTTCTGACTCCTTCGGCGATTGTTTTATTGGTGTATGCGGATTGAATTGGAAAAGAGGCGTATTAGAGAGGGCACATTGGAGATTGTAAAGCCTGGTTATACATTTGCAAATATAATGTCAAATACCCAAAATGGAAAGCTGTAACTTTTGCAGAAATCAATGCTGAATTTGCTTTGTTTTGAGTTTGAAAGAAGGCGATAATGGACTCGGATGTCGGGGCTGGTGGTGGTGGTGGGGTTGAGGAGACCTCGCCTGACATGTTAAGGAATACTCCTTCAAATATAAGGAGGTTGGTTAATGAGATTGAGAAGTGTGAGGGCAGGCAGAAATATCTTGCTCATACTAGGAGTCCCTCAGATGGTGGTGATGTTCGGTGGTACTTCTGCAAGGTCCCGTTGGCAGCAAATGGTTGGTGCCTATTCATCAAAGGAACTTTGTCTCATTTTTGCTCTGGTGCATGTTTAAAAAATTGTTGAATATTCTTTATGTTGATTGATGCATTTTATTTACCTTGCTATCAACCATGCTTGCTTTAAGCTTGTAATGTGAATTGGAGAAAGTTGAAGAAATGATTTAAACATTTTCTGCTTTTCTTGTGCACATATACATTGAATTGAATAGTTTTCTATGAGTATGTTTTATCCTATCTTTTTATGTCATCTTGCTGATTTTACCATAAAAGCCCCTGCATTTTGGAGGTGTGTCATGATTTTGCTTCTGTGATGGTCAAACATGCTAAGAGTGTAGGAGAAGGAACTGGAAAATAGTAGGAAAAGAATGAATCAACTGGTGGTTTTGTGACTACTTCAAGGAGATATAACGGAATTGTTAGCTGCTTCTGGTTTCTCCTTTCAAGACACGTGATCGCCTTTTTGGCTACTTCAAGGAGATACATATATACGAGTAGTTGACGAGGTCTTTTAGACTAAAAGTGAGTAGATGAGTTCTTGAGTCCCTTTTAGATGGTGGTAACTCAGACTAACAGTTAATGAGCTGCTTAATGTACATCTCATTGCCCCCAAACAGTTAGACATGGTAGGCAGATGTACAAACTTAAGAAGCTAGTATATGTCTTGAATAAGATTTTAAAGTTGATCTCATGCACAGGAGAATTTAATCACTGACAATCTAAGTGATAGTACAATTAAAAGATATAAAAATTATGTCTTCAGTCAACGGGCCTGTTCCATGATCTGCAATGTGCAAATCCACCATACGCAAAAAAAAAAAACTCTGGAGAACTGCCTTACTTCTGAAAGTCAAATTGTCTAAATGGCTCAGCATATGCCACTATGCATCCTAAAAAACAATAATTTCCATTTGATGTGATTTGTAGCACAGTCTTTGCTTCCATGCTTCAGGTGAACTAATTGGATGTGTAATTGTGTGTTAAAAGTGGAGCTCATGTTTGCTCAGCTGTCAACTCTGCATAAATATTACCAGTTTCTGACGGACTTTGCTGAAAGATGTAAAACATGTTCCAGAGCCACTGGTTGAGTGGCTAGATCTATTTGCTCCACTGTTGAACTGGCAGGGAGGTGAATGGCCACAGAGTTGTCTAGAAAAATAACTTTGAGGAGATTGGTGTATAAGCAGTGATGCTGAGGTTCCTAACAGAATATGATCATTCTTGTGCTTTGGTACTCCAGATTGCTGCGACCCAAAATACTTGGTCGTCTAATATATTGTCATATAGTTATGCTTTTTAAGGATGAACAAGATTGAACAAATAAGCCGTGGAAGATGGATCTACTTGTAGGAAAAGATAAAAGGATCTGATTAGCTCCAATTAGCAATTTAGTCAATGCATTTTCTACAAATCATTAATCCGTCTGTGCCAAAACAAATGAGGCCAAGGACTCTTTCTAGTCAACCTGAGAGTTGGAGAGGAGTGTTTAATATCTCATGCTTAGTCATATTATGTAAAGTATTGCTCTGCAACAAATTCAGTTTTACCATATAACTAAACTAACTTCATGTTTTAGCTATTCATAATGCCGTTTGCGTTACTTGTGAATTGTAACTTGAGTACTCAAATGCAGAGAGGCCTTGGAGATGTTTTAATATCATGGGACTCCTGAATGTTTTCTATTTTATGTTTACAGCATACCACTGAGTAGTGGGCAGTTAAAGAAAGTGCAGTTTCTTTCTAATTGATATTTTGAAATGGGAAGAGTGACAATGAAGCATGCACTTTAAAGTTGCTCAATTAAGAGGAAGTATATTAGCCAACATCTTTTCCTCATTTGAAGGTTGTGGGAGGGCAGAGGCAATAGAATTACTAACACGCATGACTATATTTTAGGATATGATACATGTTCTTACTTGTTGACTATTACTTGAACGTTCTGATGAAATGTAAAAATGTAAAGGCAAAAAGATTCTTGAATAGCTATTCCGCGATCAGGTTGCATCTCTAGGTACCTATGGATTTAGTTGCTCAAAATTTACAAACATCGTCATTTGTTTCAATATTGGTGAAAGTTATTTGGTTCAAGAATCAATTTGTTAGCTGTTCAAGGCTTTTTGGTCTTATATATTACATAAAGAAACGAGCTTGACGACCTTGTGAAACTAGCGTTCGAGCAGTAATTTCAATAGTTGGGGAAAAGGGGGCTAAACGGGTGGGCTGGACCAGCAGGGTTTGCTTGAGGTGGTACAGGCGTTTGGGGTAGGTCTTAGGTCCTAGCAGGAGTAGGCATGTCTAATGCAGTCATGATGGTGTGTACCTAAGATATTCTTATCTGATGTTTGTTGTGCTTATTATTTTAGCTTCTTTCTAAGTTGTAAAATCTATTCTTTATAAAAAGAGAAGGATCACAAGTAGCTCAGCTGAAGAAGTTATGAATTTGCTGCTCATAGTTTTCTTTAGAGTGGCTACTAAACATAATTAATGGCAATTTGTGGTGTTACATTTTGATTAATTTGTCCAACCTGGATTACCACTGCCAACTGTTAATGTTATTAATTTACTGCTGTAAATGGGTTCTGGATCATGAACGCATGTGTCCAATAGCTTATCAATGGATAAATACTGGTGATCCTTAAATGGTAGTTGAAAATGCCTTTCCATCTCTACTGTTTTGACAGAAGACGCATCTGTTGATTGACTCCTCGATGGCTTCCACTAATGATGAATATTGCTTTCTATCTTTCCAGAGCTAGCTGCATCTGTCCCACAAACAGAAATTGTGGGAAAAGGTGATTATTTTCGATTTGGTATGAGGGATTCTCTTGCAATTGAGGCATATTTCTTGCAGGTCATTTCATTTTCCTTCTCTGCTGTGGTTTTTAATATGAAAATACTGTATGTGAAGGGTAATTGTACTGTTACTGATTGATATTTGTTGTATTTGTAGAGAGAGGATGAGTTACTTTCTAGTTGGTGGAAAGAGTATGCAGAGTGTAGTGAAGGTCCAAAGGGGACTGGTCTTAATTCCAATTCATCCCTACAGACAAAAGAATTTTTTCTGGAGAGTTGTGAACCAGATCAGCTATATGCAACTGAAGAAGAAAGAGTTGGTGTCCCTGTAAAGGGAGGATTGTATGAGGTATCTTCATTATCTGTAGTCCTATTATCATGTATGGTTTCTTTATAAAGGAAGAGTTGGGTGAGAAAATTTTTCTTGGTAGCCCGTGTAGCTTGTACTCATGAATCCATGATAGTCATGGAAATACAGCTTATCTTGCTTAATATCCAGATGGCTGTGCCATTTGAACTTGCCCCATTATTAATATTGTTATGTTAGTGTGTCCGACAAATTCAGCTTTACCTAGTCCAAGAAACAAAAGATCATGTTTTCCGTAGTGCTTAAATACAGAAATCTAATAAAACCTTAAAAGATTCTATATCTAATTCCATTCGTTGGTGTTCACTATTTCATACCTGGTCATTCTCTCTTGGCCAAAGTGTTATTTATTGCGAAAGAAAATGTGCTTTTGGCCTGGATCAAATTTTGGTAGTGATGCTCTTCTGCATTTCTTTTTTTTTTGGCTTGAAGAAGAAAAGTTGTTATTCTGGGTGATAATTGTTTCCTTTCTGCAACTTTCTTCTAAAAGATATGTGAATGTACTAATTAAACGTGGCAAATAATTATCAGTTGTGCAATACTGTCAGTAGGTTGCCAGGTTTTAATATTTATGTAAAACCAACTTGTAGTTATCTTTAATGGGCAGAAAGTATCTACATACTAACATTTATGATGGTGGATTTTCTCAATGCTTCATTTATGTAGTCTGGATTCCTGGTGTGACTGTAGAGAGGTCTAAGTTTAATCTCTTGGCAACAGCCTTCGTTTTGGTTTGTTACTTCAGAAATGTGTTTGGCATATTTTCCGCATCAATCACCATTGAATTGTTGACTGTAGTCCTGATACTTTTCTCAAAGGTATCTATGCATATCTCTTGCATGCCCTTTCTGTAAACTGTTTGGTGTCGAAAAACTATGCAGATCCCTGATCCCATGGGTGCATGAGTTCTCTGTATCAGAAAAGAAAACATAACATGCTGAACAGAATTATTGGTGCAGGTGGATTTGGTCACAAGACATAGTTTTCCTGTATACTGGAATGGAGAGAATCGGCGTGTCTTACGAGGCCACTGGTTTGCTCGTAAAGGTGGTCTCGATTGGCTTCCTCTGCGTGAGGATGTTTCTGAGCAATTGGAGTATGCATATCGTACTCAGGTGCTCTCTGATACTTCCATTTTTTGCTGTACTAGTTCACTAACTAGATTACAGTTTTGTCTTCCTCTTATTGTAAGTGAAGATTTTCGTCAGTCTTCACTGATGTGTCAAATACTTATTGAAGAAGGATGTTACCTTGCTTTCAGGTCTGGCACCGAAGAACCTTTCAACAGTCGGGTCTCTATGCTGCTCGAGTTGATTTACAAGGCTCTACCCCAGTATGCCCTATGCTTTAACTTAGAATTAGTAATTCCTTGAGATGTGCTTTCTAGTTGTGGGGACATGACAAGTAATAAAGTTAATCCTACATACGTGCTTTTGTGGTTGCAGGGACTGCATGCCCTTTTCACTGGTGAAGATGATACATGGGAAGCTTGGCTAAATGTTGATGTTTCTGGGTTTTCTGGTGTTGTAGGTTTTGGAGGGAATGGTATTATGCTAAGACGTGGATATGCTCCATCGCAGTCGCAGAAACCTACACAGGTAATTTGGCTACTACCTATTTCCCTCTTCAACATGCTGACTTTTCTTATGGGGGCATCTCTTTCTCTTACGCTGATTGTTAGAGAATAAGCATGTTAATGACCCATGAGAAATTGAGTGATTTGGAGGAAGAGAGGACGGGGGGTTTGTTTTTGCTGCCTGACATTGTATGTACAGTCAGTTTACAAATTGTTTCATAGTTAATCACTGCAGAGTTTTATGATGTGAGACATACCATGCCGAATTTGATAAGCCATGTCAAATCTACTGAAATGCATTAAGTGATACTACAGAATTTTTAAAATTTAGGTTGTTGTATTTGAGTGTTTTCAACCTTGTGCATTTTTTGGAAGCATCAAGTGACCACATCTTTCCATAGATATCATTACACCACTTGCAAGTTGTTTTATATTAAATGAAAAACTGGAAAAATAATGTGAAAAAGAGTGGTGTTCTCCTAGCAAGATAAAGATGTTTGCAAAACTTGGGACTTTTACTGCACATTGTTCTCTAGCGGAACTCTTCGGTTTCTCTAATTTTATGACTGCAAAAGTCGCAGGCTCTCAAAAAGATAGCCTTGTCATTGTTATATTCTTTATAAACTACCAACAATTAGAAACCTTTTTGTTTACGTGGAAGCCATTACTTGATCTTATAACTCAAAGTGGACAATCCTGCTGCAACTATCTTTGTTGTTATTTCAGGATGAATTACGTCAGCAGAAGGAGGAGGAGATGGATGATTACTGTTCGCAGGTATGCGAACAAATGTTTTAGGTGTAGGTGTATTGGTGAATCTCCTGTATATTTTGTTACCCCTTAGTGAATGTCACACACAAACACACATATTCACCAAACAAAATGCCTGACTTGGAGAATAATAAGACTCAATTGTTGCTATACTTCATGTTTGGTAAGTTCGTTTCCAAGAGATATTGGTGGTTTTTCCAGTAAGAATGGAGCTTTCAGATTCTCATAACCTACACCTCATTCAATAAACTCGAAATGTAACAGTGCTTTGATAGAACCTTTAAAGGTTGTCATATTAGGCTCATATTAGGCTTGGTTAAATTTTTCCCCTTGATGAGAGTACTGAAAGGCCTTGGACAAATGGTATTTTTCCAGGTTATTATATTAACTTCTTCCTTACAAGTTTAATTTCTTGATTTGTTTGAGCTTGACTCAACCCTGAACGTTGTTCGTTTTATAGCTGTCTTGTTACCATGGATTAGCTACTGCCATAGGCTGATGAGAGCAGAATGCATATATGCATGTGTAAAATCCAGTTGTATAATGTCATAGATTTAACTGGAAACCAGATATAGTGTCTTGCTGCATTGTTTGGGCTTGATTTCTACATAGATGTAGCTGGGAAGCTTGGGGAACTTAATATTGTTCCTCTATGTGAATAACTTGTATGTAGAACATATCTCGTTCGTGTTCGACTACGTATGTTGGGCTGAAGTATAAAGAACTCAGAGGAAGTGAAATTTTATCTGGAGGTCATAATTATATTTTTTTTTATTATGGTTCTGTATGTTAGTTTTCTTGTAAGTGTTGAATGAGAAAGATTCTTACCTTTTAATACAAGCAGATGTCATTGTTTCTGGTCTAGGTTCCTGTTCGTCATTTAGTATTCATGGTTCATGGTATTGGTCAAAGGTTGGAGAAGTCTAATTTGGTGGATGATGTTGGAGACTTTCGGCATGTAACAGCAAGCGTTGCTGAAAGACACCTGACTTCTCACCAACGTGGCACTCAGAGAGTTCTTTATATTCCTTGCCAGGTATTACTGTGCACTTCCATAATTCATTGCTGTTATCGTACATATTTGCTCCTTTTTATTTTATGGCTAGTTGTATTTTTTATTATGTCCAATGGAACATTTTCTAATGTTGTTTTCTAGAAACTGAAATCCTTCATAATTCCTTATATTTGTTTCTGTAAATGAATGAGTTGCAGTCTTTCTTTCACTAATGCTGATGTCGGGCAAATACTTGGGTATATTCAGACAACCATGGGATATTTGAAGCTGGATATTGAAAATAATTGTGGCTGGAACTCATTGAAATATTTTGGATAGGGAGACATTGGGCTTCATACAATATAAGGGTAAAATTACTTTGGTGCCCGAGTTTTGTCATTTTAGTTCGTGTGATTACAGATGACTCTATTGGTACCCGAGTTTTCACCATTAATATCGTTTTGGTACCCAATTGATATTTTTCATTTATTTTTCTATTAGCTATTTATGTAATACCATTTTACCTTTAGATATTAAGATAAAAGATTATTTATATATATAACTATATGTGTATCAAAGAAAACTAGCTTGTATGATTTTCTATCAATTTTTTATTTTTATTTGATAGTTTTTACTATCTATATTCTCGATCTTTATAAAAAAACTCATTATTAAACATCTTGTATGAATAGCCAAGTCAACTCAAGAAATAGATTAAATATTGTAATAATGATATAGGAGTTCAACATTTGTTCATCATCAAAGTACTTTTGCATCTAATCAAATATTAAAGTTTGGTTGCAAAACTTGGTTACTAATTGAGTTATTTGTAATTACTTAGGTACCAAAGTGACTTTAATAACGAAACTCAGGTACCAATATAAATTTTACTCTATTATATAATAAGAGTAGAATGTATGAAATAGTATTCTCGATAGAGTAAGGTTGTTTTTCTATGCATATTGGTTTTTCAAGGGTTGATGTTAGGGTTTCCTTAGCTAGAGAATAAAGGCAGCCTATTTTCATTACCAAAACATAATAACTCACTTGGGTTCTGATTTCTGCCTTGCACCAAACAACCTAATAGATATTCTAGTTTAATCTGATCCAGTCTAAGAGGAGAAGAATATAACTAGAAGATAATATAAATAAATCATTGCCAATAGAAGAATAAAGGTGAAGCTATTAAATGGCAATTCGAGTTCACCAGCCAGAGAAAAGCCATTGGGATAGGAGGATTCTATCCTGCTATGTACTGTTTAAAGCAATTTTATTCTTGTCATTCAAAGATTTTGTGTGGCCACTTGAACAGGACTTGAAATTGATGAGAAAAAGTCACTATCTGTCCCATGTTTCATGGGCTTGAATAGTCTAAAGCTAAACTATTCCAACTTCTTTAGTGAATACTTGATTGGTTGCATCATGGTCCTGGTACCTACGCAATGATATAAATTTCCATTTGACAATGTTGTCCTTTTCATCTTTCCAACAATATGTAGTTTGTGCGTATATCAAGAGCTATAGTGGGTCATATGGGCTTTAGCCTAAAAAAGGGGCTTGTGATTATTCATGAGTAATTTGGAGATCTTGCCAGTTAATTTACAGAAGAGGAATTCTTACTAAAACCAGTAGTTAATTAAGATATAAGATATTATTCAGGCTATCTTATACTGGATGTTTTGCCACTTGTTAAGCTATCTTTTTCAAGGTACTTGTCTACCTTAGCAGTTGCTATCAGAGGTTGTGAATATGTTTAGGTCTTTTGTTGTCCATTTTTCTTGTTTTGCTTGCAATATTCACCTGGCTTCTCAGAGTTGCTGTTCCTTGTGCTGTTTTTGTTATTTTTGCCTTTTACAGTGGAGGAAGGGCTTGAAACTTAGTGGTGAACTTTCAGTTGAAAAAATCACTTTAGATGGCGTCCGAGGGCTGCGTACCATGTTGAGTGCAACTGTTCATGATATCTTATACTATATGAGCCCAATCTATTGTCAGGAGATCATAGACTCGGTAACCCCTATGTAATCTCTTTGCTTCATGTCTTCCATGTCTCTTCTTCCTGCTCCCCTTTTCTCAAGAAATACTTGTGGGTGCACTTAGTTTCTTTTTGCTTTGTTATATCTCATTGAAACACAAATGCTTGTTTCTCCGTGCATATACTCATAAGAAGCTCTGAGGTTTGATGTTTGTTTGGACGTTTCATAAATTTATTACTTATCAAGAAAAGTTATTGTTTTGTTAGTCTACTAGAGTAAAACTGAAAATAAGGAATTGTTTGCATCACTCTATTCTTTTAACAGTATTCTTAGTTAGTCAATACGATTCTATAATGCCTATCTTTTCTGTTTTTTAGTCTTGTTGAATTCTAGTTTTGTTATATTCTCTTGCTGTAAAGTTGAGATTTATTTTTAAGTTGGGATCCTGCTTCAATTGCTATATAGTGTAGCAATTGCCAATTCTCCGAACCATAATACCACTGGGGTCCCATTATAGAGGTCCACACCCTCAAGTCCTGGTATTATACTGTTTTTTCCGTAATAGAGGAACAACCCCTCAGGTCCTCATGATTATGCTGTCCTCCAGCTGTTTGCTCTGTTAGCAATTCTTACGGAATCAACAAAATACGGCAATTGAATTCAGTTTTATGCCCTCGACTTTTTTATTTCAGGTGTGGTAAGTTAAAGGACCAAATTGCACTTTTTTTTCTTTCACTTGTCATTTATTTAAGGCATTTATGTAAGGGGGACGAAGTGCAGAAACAAAATCGGCAGTGAAATAAAAGTTTGTGTATATTTATATGTCCAAGCAGAGAAATAACTGGCGGTTTCATTTGCATTCGCACGTATGGGGGCTCTGTAAGATGGTTCTGCCACTTATTTTGATATTGCTTGGGTTCCTGAGCTTCAGCTTCCTTACCGACTGTAGAGAATTTTTGACATTGCGACCTGGGGTCATGCAGTATCAACTACAGTCTAAACTAACCTGCCGACCAATAAAAAGTAGATAATCCAGTCCATGCTCTTTATCATTCAAAACCCCTAAAAAGGGATTTAGGCCTAGGCCAGTAATTTGGGAATTTTTGACAGACAGCAGAACTCCTTATATATCTGCAAAATGAGTTCTCTTCCATTTATTAACTAACCTTAAAAATTTGCTAACTCAAGCTGTGTTCATGTCCTGTTCAGGTATCCAACCAACTCAACAAATTATATTTGAAGTTTCTTAAGAGGAATCCTGGTTATGATGGAAAGGTAAATGTCCAACTTAATTTTAATTGTGATCTGATTATTCAAGCTTACTCTTCAAACTGATTTGTCTAACTGTGAACTAATTTACAGGTTTCCTTATATGGTCACTCCCTAGGAAGTGTTCTATCTTATGATATCCTTTGTCATCAAGAGAATCTGTGTTCCCCATTTCCAATGGGGTGGATGTACAATGAAGAAAAAGCAAGTGAGGCGTCTTGTTCTATCGGTAATAACGTAACACCCAGCTGCAATCCCATCTCGAATTCTGGGGATGAGAGCCCTAAGAATATTGAAACTGCAAGCATGGTCGGTGATGTGGATTATCCAGACCTTCTCGAGGACTCTGTGGAGGGAAAAAATAATCCATTGGGTCCTCCTGCATCATCAGAGTCTGATGTATCATCAGCTGACATTGGCTACCAGAAGATATATGATGCCTCATCATTAGATGAAAACACCAAGGAACCTTTTCAAAATTCAAATCACATGGAAATCTATAAAAGTGATATGATGAATGACACAAATAGCATGAAAAGTGATCTTGTACCGTACGATGACAGGACAGATGACAAGGATGTTTCTGGCAATAATAAAGATGAAACAATTAAATCATTGAGGGAAGAGGTAGCTACTGATGGCTTCTCTACGTTGCTTGTTCTTAATGTTCATTTAGATTCTCACATGGTCACCTGTCTTTCAGATTGAGTTCTTGAAAGCAAAATTCAAAGAATTAGAAACTGAACGTGTTGAGAAAGGTATGGCGTGTGATTTCAATATGGTCTCTCCACCTCTGATAGTGTTACTTTAGAAACTTCTGGGGTGTTTTTAAGTTAAATGTCCTGTATTTGATATGAATTGCTACCAGATAAGGCAAACAAGAGTTCACCACTAGTAAATCAATCTGATACTGAGAGAGCTCAACCTGGGGATAGAGATTCCTCAAAGAGTTATAATCCCAAGATACGATACACAAAATTAGAGTTCAAGGTAATCTCCTCCCATCTCTTCTCTTTTTGGATGTTGGCCTTAGGGACCATTTCCTCAGTTCAGTTGTTTAAGAGGATGCATGCTCAACCCTCAGCCGTAGTGCTTTACACCCTCTCCTAAAATCTACTAGCATCTTCCTCTATTTTGTATAAGATTTTATGCAAAGTTTGCTTGTCAGATTAATACACGTTGGTTATGATGTCAGGTGGACACTTTCTTTGCTGTTGGCTCTCCGCTTGGGGTTTTTCTCTCCCTCCGCAATATCCGCATTGGAATCGGTATGAAATGAGCTTGATACTTGCATCTACCATTATTCCTCTCCTGCTTTTCTTTATACTTCTCCTAATCTGAGGTATCTTTTAAGCATGGGGATGTCATAATGAAAAAGTTTTTCTTATTGATCATAAGATAGATCACATGCTCAGTTGTCATAGTTTTCAGTATTTCTTTTTGAAGTATTTCACTGGTTAAGTTGCACTGATTGTTCTTAAAAATTAGGTCTTGTATAAGTTGATTTGAAGGTCACATCAATTGCTGCTCATTTGTTCTTTATGGCGGACAATTCCAAATGGTAATTAGTTAACTAGCAACGTCTTCAGTTCTTTATTGAAAACGATATTTACAGTTCAGTACAAATGCTGAAATAACATAAAAAGGCTTTGCCTTGTCTACAGTGTCTCATTGCTCACCTAAATTCCAGAAAAGTATTTAAAAGTTTTGCCTTGTCAACAATGAGTGGTTGTTTGTTTTATTATGAACACACTGAGAATTTAACCTTTTTATTCTTTCACAATTTCTTGCATGTCAGAGTTGTTATCTTCAATTCACCTGTTGAATTTGCATTTCGTTTGATTAAACATCTTCAGCTGTTTGGGTTGCTAGGCAAAGGTAAAGAATATTGGAAAGAGGAAAATATAAATGAAGAGATGCCGGCATGTCGGCGAATGTTTAACATCTTCCATCCTTTCGATCCTGTGGCTTACAGGTCTGTCTTTTACACTTTCGATCATGATATTTTGATTTTCTTTTCCCGACAAACCTCATATCATGTGTCACTTATTTTTCACACAGAATTGAACCACTTATCTGTAAAGAATTTATACACAAACGTCCCACCATTATTCCTTACCACAGAGGTGGGAAGAGGCTGTATGTTAGGTTTCAGGTAAGACCATTATATATTCCTAAACATATTGTCTTAATTCCTCAAATCTTTGTTATCATACTATGTCATGCAGGAATTTAAAGAAGGGCTAGCTTCACATACTCGAACTTTAGTGGATCACTTGAGCACCATAAGGGTAGGTAACTATTGGTTGTGTTTCTCCATTTTTTATTTTCAAAGTAGTCGTTTACCTCAGATTTGATCATTTTTTATTCTTAGCCACTGTCTTTTCTGGCATCTAGACTCTCTTGAATGATGAGTTCTGATTTTCAAATAAGTTTTATGCCTTCATCTTTACTTGCCTTCAGTTTTATCAAACTTCTGACTGCTTCAGTTACAGCCTTTGTTTAGAAAAACAGCTAATAAGGTGATCTTAGATTGATATCCTGGAAGAGCATATCTGTATGTGGTACTATTGTCCTTAGAATGTAAGAGCTATACCTTTACCATAATTACCGTTCAGTTAGAGCAATGATGTTAAATTTCTAATGTAAATTTGTGAGCAGTGTTTTGTTTGTGAACTCTCACCCGGATGTTGGACTGTCCTTACCAAATCGATATACATTCTTAAACATGTAAATGAAGGTCATATCTAAATCATTTTCAGTTTTGATTTGCATTCCTGTGGCTATGTTGACTGTAATGTGCATCACAGATCATAAATATCCACATATAGATTGTTTTCTCCCTCTAATAAAAAATCACAGGAAGGTTCATTTCTTAAGATTTTGCGTAATTGTTCGGTAGTGGAAATGTCATTTGTGTCTTAGCTGAAAGTGCTGAAATGGCAAAAGGTCGAGATAACTTTTGAAGAATAAGCCGGTAAGGTGTGTTTGTGAGAGCAATTGGTAGAGTAGCTGAAATGATTTCATCAAATGTACAAATTTAAACAAGGCCAGTAATGTAATTTATTTTGTACAATATTCACATAAACAAAGCTTTAAAAGGCGAGAATTTTGATGTTCAAGAGTGTTACAGCGCAGGTTCTCTTCCTGTACTTTCATTCTTTTCTCATTACTTTCCCTCCACCAAGCATCATTATTTCAATTCTTTCTCTCTACTGCAATATCTGCCTACCTACCCCTCGCTGACAGACAAACATTTACGCTCAAGTTAAGCCAGATATCTGAAGCTGCGTCTATTGATGGCAGCTTCTCACAATACAAAAACTTCACCGTAAATGGTTTTTGAAGTGAATCATGTTTTTGACAAGTTAGCTCAACTTATGCCTTGATTGCAAGAATTAATACATGTTGAGCAGATGTGTTTGATTAATTGCAATAAGCTTTTTAATAGGTCAAAGTGCTGACAATCTGTGAATCAAGACGCGCTGACAGTTGGGATGGTAAGCGTGCTCTCTCTTTCTTTTTTGCTTCCCTATTTGGTGATTAGCCTCCATTAAAGCTGTTTCTGATAGATCACATTTTGTTTGCTTTATATCATGCGAGGCTGGAAGCCTTCCATTTAGCAACCTCATTGATTGTTTTCTTGAATTTATTGCCAAATTTCTTGCAGTGGAATCTGAAGATACCAAAGAAAAAGGAGAGAAATCGTATGGTGCACTTATGCTGGATAGACTGATAGGAAATGAAGGCGGGCGAATTGATCATGTGCTACAAGTATGTGCTTTGAGTTTTGGCCTGTACACTGGAGCAACCATTGTAGCTCATCTTCACGACTAGAGGAGCTATAATGAGGCTACTTAAATGCACGCCTGCAATTCAAATTTCAACTTTCATCCTAAATTCAAACCAGGAACCTGTTTTCATCTCTTTTACTCTGCTAATGTAGGACAAAACGTTTCGTCATCCATACATATCAGCCATTGGAGCCCACACGTAAGCTTCATCTTTCTGATCCTGAACCTGGCAGATTTGATATGGACTGGTGATTGGTTCACTACTCTGGAAGCTTTTAGGATTCTGATTATTGTTTTGATATGATTGATTTTTTGGCAGAAACTACTGGAGAGATTCCGATACTGCTCTTTTCATGTTAAAGCATTTATATCGGGATATACCAGAGGAACCCATCTTGGCAAGTGACCAAGTGGAAGACAGTTCAAAAGATGAGAATGGTTTGACGGGTTGGTTTGATCAGAGGGAGGTGGCTGATGAAGAACTCCCATTGACCTTTGCTGATAGTGTCATCAGTGTTTCTCCCAACAATGTGAAGAGAATGATGAAAAACTGAAAGCTACTGTGCAGAAAGCTTGTTTGTAGGACTGACTTTTCCTCAAAAGAAATCCGAGACCATTAAAACAACTTTGCAACACGCCGTTTACCTGCATATGTTTTGGCCATATAGCTCTTTCAGTCAACTTCGAGGTGCTGCAAAAGAGGTTTGTATTTCTATTATTTTCTTACAGGGGTTTACAGTCAATCACCATCACCTCAAAAATGGCGGGGGATTTCAGTAGTTCACGGAGGATTCTTTTATATGCAAAGAACACATAGGTTCTGTGAAATACGAGATGGAATAGATGGGGGAACATGTAGCATGTACAAATGTAAGTATGGATGCAACTTTCTTTTTCCCCTGAAATATGTAAGATAACATGGCTTCAAGCAAGTTCCATTTGAAATGATACTGTATAGCTTGTATAGCTCATTCTTCGGTATCTGTATCTTCTCTTTTAGGAAAAGGGCTTGAAATGATGAACTCATTTTTCTTGCCCTGAATTTTCATTTGAGTGCTCTGGTCTTTTCAAATGAATTGCTTAAATAATCCAGACTCCGGGATATAGAATGGAGCTAGCTCAACTATTGGTGTTGGGAATTGAATTTAGCGTTAAGTCAATATGTGCAGAAAATATGAAAAGAAAGTAATTGTAAGACGTAATAGTTGGAAGAATTCTCCTACATGTTCCTCAAGATTGAACTTACCAGGATAGTTTTATACAAAGTTATTAACTACTTAAATTGGTGCATGAAAGAATTGTAAAATTGTATCGTTGAGCCTGAATGTTAAATTGGAGCCCTCCTAACAATTGGTACATTGCAATCAGTCCGATGATTACTTCTCATATGATATTCTATGCTTCGATTAAGTTTTTGTCCACTAAGTGTACTTAATGGAGGGTCAAATGCATATGTAGTTTCCTGTTACTTTCTACTCCAATAACTTCTGACAATGGTCTACAAGTACCTCACCAAAATCAAAGAATTAGTTGTAATATGCTCACAGATGTATTAAGTTATCCTATACTATAACTGATATGATAAGGGATCCCCACTTCGGTCTCCTCTTGAAGAGGACCATAAGCAAATGCAATTAAAAAACAACAATAATCTTTTCGACACATAAACAGATACAGAAATATCTATGTTAAGAAACACAATCATGCACTGTTATAGTAAGATAAATTTAACATCAGCATTTGACTTGAGCAGTATATAGGTCCCTCTTAAGATTTGGTTGCTTTCTGTTTGGCCTTTTCTATCAGAGGTCTCAACTGCTTCTTTTCTGCAAGAATCTTCAAAAAGTTGAACAAAAAGGGTATGTAATTGTGCTTACGGCGTATATTTTCTGTTCTCCATTTTTTAAACTTCTCCTCCTCCATCAGTATCTTCTCTGTGGCAGCTTCAATCCCAGCATTTATTTCTGAAAGTGTGATATTCAGCACTTCCACATTGCCCCCGTCCACCATTCTCTCTGATTGCAAGGCAGCAAGCTGCTGGAGGATACGCTCCCTCCTCCTCTGGAGTTCCTTGAGCTCAGCTGTGTAAATCTCTTTCCTGTTCTTTATTATCGCCATCAGATTGAACCTTATTTCATTCTGGGAGTATCTCTCTATGCGCTCATGAATCACTGGTTGTACCATACGCAGCCATTCGATATCATTTTGACCACCAGGGCATTGCCCAAGGCTTATAGGTCCCTCCTTCAGTCCATCGAGCTCGTAAAGTACGCCATCAACTGGTATATAGCTTATGAAGTGATAGACATCATCTTCTTTTCCAGCGACTTTCTCCTCTTCAGGTACAAAGGGCTCAGGTCTTGCAAAACTATTATGAGCTGTACGAATTGCTTCGCTGTTATTGATAGCCAAACCTTTAAGTTCGGGTGGAAAATTTTTTGTGAATTCTTTAAGGGCTGACAACTCTGGCCCAATATCAATATCGGGACTGTTCATCAGGATCGACAGGATTGCTTGGGTTGCACACGCATTATTTATTACCTGCAATTATAAAGGAAGAGAAATATGGCATCAATTCAAAGTCTCATTTATTATCCTCCAACAAAAACTCTGCTATCAATATTAACCTGGCTGGCGAAAAACAAGTTTGGGTTTGGATCCTTTATTACAAGGCGGTCATCTTTTTCACCAGGACGCCATTTAAAGAGGAATATCAGCCCATATATTGGCCTGTAAATGAAGACATGGCAAAGAAATCAAGAGTCATGGACGTGAGAGCGAAAATTTAGAAAAGCATTATTTGGCAAAGGGCAGAAAAAGAAATTAATTTATTAACAGAGTGCGATATGGGGAAGCAGTTTACCTTAGATTATCTAGGGAATCAAGATCCAGCGAATACAACTCCTCGACCTGATTTAGCATAAATCAAATAAGAACCTTACTCTTGCTGAATAGAATCTATGGGGGGGGGGGGGGAAAA
>NC_026150.1:5322498-5339091 GCF_000512975.1 Sesamum indicum
AATTTTGGGGGGGGGGGGGATACAAGAACACAGGCAGCCAGCAGATCAATTCCACATTTACACTCCCAACCCTCATATTAGCAATCAAAGAAAACAAGTACAACACGATGTACGGACAGACAAGTCATATATTGCAGGACAAATATATAAGATATCCTAGAACCTGGAGGACTGAAGATGATAAGCTTTTCCTTTAAATGACCATGATGGGATTAAGCATTCTTCTATCCATACGGACAAAGCTAATAAATTACTAAGCTTCAGAAATGGCAAGGGATGATCAGACTAAATATAAGCATAACTTTCAACTGATCAATCTGTACCTCCCATATCCAAAGTATGAGTTGAATTGTTGGCTCTTGCACTTTGTACTGTACATATCAAATTTAACACAACTAAAACTCTCAGATTTACGATACAAATGGCAGTTTACCTCCAAAAGATCTAACTCATGGAACCAAAAAAATCCAGCACCTTCCCACTTACAACCTCAACAGCTGAAGTCTAAGCCTATGAGCATCAAAATTTTGTAAAAGTTCTCCAAAGGCCATAAAAAACCTATGTTTTGGATATACGTGCAAATATGGAAAATTATCATTCACCAGAGACCTTGAGCAATCAAATCCAAATGATATCATAATGAACTCAACATCATAACCCTTTTCCAAGAAGAAGAGAACTCCTTCGAATTAGACAAGGACAGAAAATACATTTTTGTCTTGTCCTCTCTTTGTCGGACATACAGCTTATACCTTCTCTATTTTTTCCATGGTTGTTAAACTAAAACATAGAGCTAGTAATCTCAGGTTTTTTCAGTGGATGCATCTCTAAGATCATCACCCTCCCTACTTCATTGGCTATAATAATTTCTTTTATATGCCATACCACCAAAAGAAGTATGACTTAATTTATCAATAGATTTGATATTCAAAACATCCATTCATCAATGACTAGATGTAGAAACAGCCCTAATGCAGATAGTATTTCACCGAAGACGGATAGAATGCCAAGAAAAGAACATGAAGCTCAGGGAGCTGGTCACTAATGGCCTACAAAATTGAGGCACTAAGGAAGCTGAGAGATAGACAACCCAGGAGTTTCATGAATAATTCCATGAATATTTTCAACTGCCTTTGAACATTTGGCAATTGGCACAAACGTCAACCAAATAAATGGCCTCTACAGTAAAATCCACCTCTATTTCTTGTTCTATCGAGAATATGTAGATTCGTTTTCTTTCTCTACAAAATCAATTACTAACATAATTGCAGCAATTAGCAAATGATTTTGCACAAACATTAACTTGTGTCAACACTGCAGATAAATGCTTAAGAATGATCACAAAGTATTTTCTTTTCAGGAGAATATAACTATAAATTAGTAACCCAAAATGACAAAACACTGCTTGTATCTAAAGCAGGACAGTATTCCAGTCATCATTTGAAGTACATAATTAACAATATTAATGCGAGAAAACCTGTGCCCGCAGGAGGAAGCTAACTAAACTAACATCACGGTTTTTCGATGATGGCAGCCAAAAGAAAGAGATCTAAACAATACTTGTGAAGAAATCATCATAACAATGTAAAGTTCAGATTCGACTAATCGATGCACTAGGGGTTGGTTTGGTGGATTATTTCAAGTACAAAAAAAGCAGTTGAGTTTTCTTGATATAGAATGAAGCTTCATAATTCAGGCTACTGAAAAAGTAACAACTAACCTTCTGCTGGAGAGCTATTTAATAGTTTCATTATTATACTGGTCAAGAGGACAAAAGCTACAGAGAGAGGAAGATTATTCTATTATTCGCGGGGCAAAAACCTATTAAACTGATTGTATCGGTTAACCAACTTACTCCTAGCAGCATGTTAATCACCCAACTGGCTGAGTTCAAAAGTTAATGGTGCTATTTAGGAAGACCAAAAAAGAAATAATGGGAAAAGAACGTAAGCTACTCAATATGCATGACTTCGAATGGGGCATCTATAACAACATGAAACTCAATTCTAATGCACCAAGCACAAATGGTTAATCTGCTACACTAACCTGAACGCCTTTAACTTGCATCTGCTGTATAAGTTCAGTGAAAACACCTGCAGTATAGACAAACTTATCATCATGCATCTAGAACTTTGGACATCATGGAAAGAAGTGCAACATGTACAGTATGGAGTAACCCAGCCGGAAGAAGCTCATGAAAGTATTCAAAGACGGTTAATCTAAGAGAAGAAACAAATACATGTGCTGGATAAGACATGACATACTTCACCATCTTGAAACAAGGAACATGAGGCAAATGGCTTTTATAAGAGTAACCAAGAAGCATTTATTTATATGGTAGGGAATGCAGATAGGTAGAACAGTTACACCCCTTGTGCCCTTCCAGTATCTTACAAAGGCTTTCTAGACCCAGCTTCATCAGATAGTTCTTCGGCTTATAACTATATAACCTCATAATTTGTCTGGTATAGCCATGATAAAAAATCTTGTCTTCTATACGAGGATGAAGCACGTACAAAATTCAATGATTGAGAAACCTAATTGAGCTTCTGAAAAGCAAACAATAATATGCATACCCTCTTACTAAACCAGCAACAGTGCAGAAGTTGGAGCAATTCAAAAAATAACATTCACATTACAAACTAAGAAGTTTCTGAAACTTATTACTTTGTAATGTGAAGGTGTTTAAAATAATGGTGTGGGTGACCTTGAAATAGTAATAATAAGGATGATGACAGACTTTTGCATACTCTAGCATATGATGTTGGAAGATTTGGTGGCTTTAACTGTTAAATCCCAGGTTAAAGGACTCTACAAATGATGGGCTATTTCATTTCGTAGTTGCTCCAACTTATGCATCTTATAACGGCTCAGGTTGTATAATCTAGTTGAGGTGCATTCTGAAACAAATAAATAGCGACCTGTCTTCTTTTTCTTCCTTAGCTTTTTGTTTCTAACTTCCAATGACTTTGTCCAGATGGTTAGCCTCTGAGTTGCTTGAATTTTTTATCTTGGAAAGTCAAATGGGATTCACATTATGGATAAAAGAGCCACGTGGGTAGCTTTTAAGTTGCTAATTAGCTATATATCTGGTCTTGGCAAAGTTAGAAAGAATGTGGTTCCAAGTTAAGAAACAAGAAATGATTTCTAATATGAATATTATCTGTGAACTACTCCAACTTTTTGTACTGGTTAATTGGATCTGAATATTGCTCTTCAATGTTGACAAAACTGATTTTTCCATTGTTAACAAGATCTTTTGTGCTGCAACAACAGCATGAATTGTTTTCATTCAAGCAATAGATGTAGTTTATACTTATGGACTAACCCCCATCTTCATTCGTAAGGTCAAATAGACACATTATTTGGTCCTTACTATGTCCTTGCTTTAAGGAAAATCAACAAGTTCCCAAGTTCCATTGTCACAATATACATGGTACCAGCCAGTGTGTGTTTTCAACTGATTCAATACAGCAATATGATTTGATTTGTCCGTTCTATATGTAAAATAGGACCAATTCTAAGGCTTGAGATGATAATGCTAGAGCTATGTTAGAAGGATCTGGAGGCACACGCGTTAGAATACATATTCCATTTCAAGGGCTGAGAAATTGGTTTATCAGAGGACAGTCAACCTTCCGATGTAAAACCCCTTTCCAACACCGCAAAGTCGCATAGGAAGGTAAGACCATACAATGAGCTTTTGACCTTACGCACATATGCTCCAAAAAATAATTAAACAGATAAAAGTGACAACAAAAACATCCGAGTTCAAGTCTCATGTAGTCACCAATAAGACCATGCTTAAGATGTCATTGTCTTATCATTACTATTCATGGCCACACAAGGTACTATAAGTCGCTTCTTTCTTGTTTCATCACCACCTTTTTTTCTCCCAAGGAAGATGCATCATTAACATTCAAAATCAAGAAACAGACATAAAAAATTTCAGACATTAAAATAGCAAAACCAAAACATACCAGGATCTGACTCAATAGTGCACCACGACATGATTGTATAATCCAAATTCCAATCACTGCAACCCAAAAAAACCAAAGGAATTCCAATATTAGGTATCCAAACGTACAACCGCTATCATAACTATAATTCAAATTCCCCCAATGGTAATCGACAAAAACCTGTTACAAGCACACCCCGACGAAGAAAAATTGAAACCGGCAGAATTTTACCATTAAAAAACAATTCTTTAAGGAAACAGCTAACTCAGGGTCTTATACTCCCTGCTTTACTTTGCCAATACGTTAGAATAATGACTGAGAGTACCTTAAAAAATTGAACGGCCAAACTGGCGGTGGCTCAGCGGCGACAACGGGGTTTTTGGTGCGGGGTTGTGAATTGAGGTGAACTTAGCGAAACGGGTCGGGTATTGGTGACTTGGGTGGGAGGGCCTTTACAAGTTCAATTTGATTAGATTTATTTTTCCTTACAAATTTAATTATGATGTCATAGGATAGATTATATTTATCTCCTCGAAATTTGACATAATTATATAGAATTAAATATTTTTTAAAAAATATACAATTACACTCTTTTTCAAAAAAAATTTAAAATTATAGCTGTACCCCTTTCAAAAATTCTTTATTAAAATCTGACCTCTTTCAGTTAGGAATTAGACGAAAAATACTAACGAAAATGGGACAGGTGTAAACATTGATTTTTGAGAGAGTAAGTATAACTTTAAGACTTCTCTATGAAAAAAGTGTAATTTCACATTTTTAAAGGGGGTTTAAATGTAATTAACTCTAATTATGTATATCCCTTATTTGGTAAATTACAAATATGCCTCAAGTAAAAATAATTATTAGACGATAAGGTAACCATTACTATTTTACTTTTATTGATTTTTTTAAAATTAATACATCTGAATAAATATATAGAAATTTTTTATGATAGGTAAAATAAATAATCCGTATGTTAAATCAGTTCAAACAAATATTTTAAAAAATTTCAAAAAATATATAAAATTATAATTTATAATCCAAACGAATATCTTGGTCAATTCACTATAAAAATTGAATAAAAATCTAACAGGGGCTAATTAAATAGACTTTGTTAGATGAACATTAAAATTAGATGGAAAGATATCTATAATTTTTCAAACAACGAGTAAATATTTATAATTATGCTAAAATTTATTAATAAAAGACAAGTGCAGGTGTTAAGCAATAGAGCCGTATCAACTACTTTTTTCCGACTACAAAAGTAAACGGCCCCTCAATTTATACCCATCTGTTGATTCATCCATGTTTCATCTTTTGGGCACTAAATATATCAGTGATTATGATCTTCTAAAATCTTGTAAAATATATTGAAATATACCCAAAATATCAATAAAATTATATTACATTGTAAAATATGAGGAAAATACCCATTTTGAAAGTTTAACTTTTTTTTTGTTTTTTTTTTTAATTTTTGAAAAAATAATTAAAGCTAAAACATATTTTTTTATGCATTTTTAATTTTTTTTCTGTCATTCTGATTGCAATCATACACGTAAATTTTTTCAATCATTAATCTTATAAACTAATAATAACTTTTTAATAGCGTAACATCACTGATAATTCTAAATTAATAAAAATTTAATTATCAATTTCATCTGAATAAAAAGATATATTGATCTGAAATTATTAATAAAAAATAAAAATAAAATAAAAAAATATATTGATTTGTCGACACCACTAACAATCACATTCACTATTCCAAACATATTTTTATTTTCACTGCAAAACTTAAAACATACATTTTTCACTGAAACTGAAAATTAAAAATTTAAAACATAAACAAAACGATTTAAATTATTATATTTTTGTGAAGCCAAAATCATCCCAGGTGACGTAGCTGTAAGGGTTGCTGTACAATTTAAAAATATGAGTCGATGGTTGGTACTGCTATAACTTTTAACATATCAACGAGTAATGACTTTGATGAAAATTAAAGTAATAATGTGTATGAAATATACAAAAATCAGTAGGTTTAGTGATGAAACGTGTAGAAAACGAGTAGATGCTGTGAAAATGAGAGGTTTTGCAAATTAATATGCTTGTGTGAATAATTAAAATGTGAAGTTAACTCTCTTGATTTTCTTAGTCCCTCTTCAAAGGAGTCGGAAAAAAAGATCAAGGAGAAGGTTGCGCACAGTTTAGATACTGTCGAATTTCATAAAGAGTCTGGTTTTATATAATAATATCAGTGCAATTGTATGTCACGTCATCCGTGTCCCAAGTGAGTAGAAAGAAAATCTTTATTGGATTAATATATATCGACGCAACGTCTTTTTATAATCACGCAAACTAGAAAAAAGTAAAAAAATCGGAAGTATCTGACCAAAGTGCTACAATAGCAATTGGTATCGCAACTTATTATATTCTAATAACCAGTAATATTTAAATATTAGGATAAATTACAACTAATCTATTACTTAGATATGATGAAAATAATAAGTTCAATATCGTATCGAGCCCTCTAAACGTAATGAAGACAGATATGTACAAAAAAAAATGTTCGGCTACAGTGGATTTGGGCTGACATCCACCCTAATCAACCCAAGAAAACGACCCCCAAGTCTATAACATATGTAGATATCAAATTACTTATTTATACTAATATAAAAAGAAATAGATTTCTCACTCGCAAATAGCAGTTTGTAACATCACTACACCAAATCTTAAGTTGATGATTTTTTTTTATTTTTAAAAATGTGATGTATTAATTTATATATATTTTTATTTATAATATATTTTAAAAAAAATAATTTATTATATACACAATAAATTTCTTTATTATATACAAATTTCTTGCTAGGACAACTATAAGTATGTAGGTAATTATTAGGGTGAGAGAGTGAGGGTGAGGGGCCTCTGCCTTTAATATTTAAGTCCATGGAGTTGGGCCCCCACTCTAGATTGTAAGTTGGGTGGTGTTTGCAATAATTTCAAATAAATATTTATTAATTTATTATTAAAAAAATTACAAAAAAATATTATTTTTATTTTTATAATTTTTATTTGTTGAATGGTTTGCATTATTATATTTCGATAAAAAATTTAAACAGCTCCATATCAATTTTTACAATTTATCGATAACAATATAAATATTAAATTATTTTTTAAATATTTTAATTTTTTTTAATTTTAATGCTTGTTTTAAAATACTTTCAAATTTTACTATTCCTTAATTTATAATTTTTTGTAAAATTTATTTTCATAATATAACGGAAATTATTGACTTTGATGTTGATATGATATCATAAGATTGAAAACATGTGCCATCATAAAGATGAAGAATTATGAACATTTAATTTAGCAAAATGATGATATATAGAAGGAAAAATGAAAGTTGAGACCTTGTTGAAAACAAATTATATGACTAAATAGAAGCTAATGGTCCCCTTCAATTAATGCAGGACAGATGTTTGTTATCACCCATTCAAATTTTAGTGAGGGTAGGAAAATAGTGTTATGAATATTGTGTGATTTGTGTTTATTTATATATTTAATAATAATTTATATATGAAAATATCAATATATAATTTAATAAAATTGATAATATTATCAGGATATTTAATCTGATGACATAATTTAATATGGGTAAATTACTTTTTGTTGTTCGAACTATGATCGTTTTTATATTTTGGCATCTAAATTTTTTTTTACATTATTTTTCATCAATTTTTTTTTTGTCAAAAAAAACATTACATGCAGTGCACATCTGATTTTTAAGAGTTATGTGGTGTGATATTTTCTCATATGCATGGCATGTGATGTTTTTCTAGCAAAAAAATGATTATGTATTGTAAAGTGCAAATTTCGCAAAGTTGAGATGGCAAGTTAACACAAAAAAAAAAGTTTAGATGCCAAAATATAAAAATGTGTATAGTTTGGATGGCAAAATGTAATTTACCCAACTAATAAACCATAAGAAATTATAAAAGCTATACACTAATGGAGAGTCGCGGCATTTATTGTTGTCTGAAACCGTGATTGTCCCCTACATATAGATTTTAATGATTGACCATGACTCAAGGATTAAACCACATTAGCTCTCAACAATATTTAATTCCATATGCACGGCTACAAAGAGATCATAATCAGCCACGATCATGTTATCAAAACTTGTGGGACGTAAGACGTACTTAAAACCTCGTATAGAAAGTGATTTTATTAATGTCAGTGATTGTACACTTATTTAAATTTAAACAAAAAATAAAAAAAATATTTTATTATATCATAAAAAATTTAAGAAAAAACTATTAAATATGTGCCTACATGATACTTATTTGGATAACTTCTATAATTATGTTTTATTTATTATATATATATAAACTAATAATATGTTTTATTTCAGTTTTTATGTTTCATATTTATTTTATAAATATTAGAGTTAATTACATTTAAACTCTCTCTGAAAATATAAAATAATACTTTTTTCCCAAAAATTTTTAAATTATACTTACATCCCATCTGAGAATTCTCTATTTACACCCGACCTCCTTTCGTATTTGAACGAAAAATACTGATGTTAGTGTTAAATTCTTCAAATTTGAAAACTCTTATTTCGACTTTAGATGTACAATTTTAAAAATAAATTAAAAAAGATAAATTTAAATTAAGATTATTATAATAAGGTAAAGTAGTATAAGGAAAAGTTGAGTTTGTCTACGGAAAAAGACTAAGCAGTTGGAAGCACCCAAGTTTATGGTTTAAAAACTCTTCTACAAGCAGTTTCATAAACATGTACTCATTGAACAATAAAGTGAAAATATCAACTTTATATTGCTGAATAAAATTTTATTTTTTAAAATAATTGATAAGTTATAGAAAAAAGATTGTCTGTTGAGGGGACGCTATTATGAAAAATAAATTTAAAAATTTGATGTTCGATGGACGCTATTATAAAAATAACTATATATATTTAAAATAATAAATAAAATTCTAATTTAGTATAGAAAAAGATATTTTGGATACTTTAATACAAATTTTCAGTGATATCCTGACAAAAGCTAATGGAATGGATCAATTACTAAATGAATATTATTATTAAAGGTATCAATAATTTTTTATATTGCGAGGTATTTGTAATTTATAATCTATATCTATACTAATATAAAGAGATAATTTCTCTCTCCTCCCCTTAATTTTGATGTAATTATCCCGTGGTTTGAAAATTTACATTTAACACCTCTAAGGGTTGCTTCCGTCTAATAAATAAGTCCATCTGTTAGTCAAAATCTATTGAATTTGTTGATGTTAATAAAAAAAAAAAACTTAATGAAAATTGATATTTACCCTCGATTGACTTATTACTAACTTATTGTAGGTCAAACAATTTTTTCAGAGTAAACTACCTTTACAACGGTGATAATATACCTTCTCACATGCATTAAAGTGTGAAAACATATGGTGAACATATGAGGGTAATTTGATCATAAAAAAATTTATTTGACCTGCAATAAATCAGTTATAAATCGATTGGGGTAAATATAGATTTTTTTTTTTTAATTTTTTTGGTTAAGATTGGTTAATTCGGTGAGTTTTGACTAATGGAAGGATTTATTTGTCAGACGGAAACAAACTTCAGGGGTACTAAATATAATTTTTCGAATGATAGGGATCTACATATTATTACACCAAACTTTAGAGGACGAGAGTGTAATTATTCATAATATAAAAAAAAAGCCCCTCTTTAGTGACACCTCCACACTAATTTTTAAATATGATAGTTATACCCCTATTAGATAATTTTAAAATTTTAACACCATTGTACTAATTCTTCTGTTGGGTCAATAATATTTTAAGTTGTTTTTCTTTAGTTTCTTTTCTTTTATTTTTAAAGTGATTTACTGGTGTTCATACTTTATTTTTATTTGTAATATATTTTAAAATATAAAAAATTATTTATTATATAAATACACTAATATTGCGATACGACGACTAGTAATATAAAAAGAAAGATCATTTTTGCACTGAAAATAGATAGTTTATGACATCGAAACACCAAATTCTGAACTTTCTATTATACCCGTAGTAACAATATAATTATTTATTTATTTTGAAATTGTCCACAATATTTCTTAATCGCCAATATTTATACTGCACTTTTACCCATGTTCATGTCCATACAAATATTGCGCGACAGGAAGGCCATTTGTATCAAGTCTCAGGTAGCTGGACGTTGATTATCCAGTGATAAATTTGAACTTTGACCTCAACTGAAATGACAGTATATTGAATGGTAGACACATGTTACCGACGGCTTCACATTTATTTGGCTGACCCGTAATTCAGCTCCTTCCTCTGCCCAATCTCTCTCACACTCAATTCGCTCCCAACGCCCGGATGCCAAAATTTACTGTGCATGCCTCAGCGGAAATATATTCCAACTCCATGTTGAAATTTGTCCTCCACTCATCACTGCCTTTGTACGCACTCATAAATCAAGAAAATGAGAGAAAGGGAAGAATAGCAAGTTGACAACCCAATCCTTTCTCTACTGTGGTTCTCTTGTTACAACGTCAAAGTAGCGACACCCCACCACCGGTTTTAACCATCTTCAGCCCCGGAAGTAAGTGCTCAGTTCTCGAATTTTTCTGTTCTTTGATGGGTTGTGCAAGTTCTATGCTGGTAGATGTTATGTGGAATCCTTGTGAGTAACTGTAGTCGTTTGTGCTATGTGTACTTTGTCCAGTTGCACGTTGGTTCTTGGTCTGGTAACTTGAAAGATAGCGTGTTCTTGTAGTTTGGATCAATGAACAATAATATTCTCAGAGAGAAATGTGGTGTTGTAATCTTTAATGGAGTTCATTTTTGCAGGGGAAGGGGAAAAAAAAGGGATGTGGGATATGGAGATAGGTGGTGGGTTGATGAACATCGCTGGTCATGCTATTCCAATCAAGGAATTGCACTGGCTTTTCTCGGTTTTAGCGGGTATTTTGATGTGCAAAATTGTAAGTTGCCTGTCTTGTTTTCACCTTTTCTGGATTTTGTGTGAGTTTTATACCTCTGAATCACTGAAGGGCTTGATCTTTTTTGCTCCTATGAAGTATCAAGACCCTTATTTTAGTTGATGAGAGTTGATCGGTCGGATTGATAGTTCTTGCGGACACTCCTTTGATGGTTAGCTTTCTTCTCCCCCTTCTTTTAGGGGAAGGAGGAAGTGCTGTAATAAGTATGAGAACTGATTCTTTCATGGACTTGACATTCTGTGGACACTGAAGTCAAATACCTTCATCAGACTCTGCTGATTACCAGCATGTTGGTCATGGATGATTCCTTTTTAAAGGGATTCAATTTTGTTGTTGAAGGTGTACGAATTAACAGGTGTAGTTAGCGTTTCTTTCGTGAAGGAGTACAGCAAACTTAACAGTATACAGAAACTAGAATGGAACAACAGGTAATGCTTCGTTATCATGTCAATACTACTTAATTTAGGACATGTTCCTCAGTTGACAATCGCCATTGCAACTAGTGATCGACTGTACATTTCACAGGGGATTCTCCACTTT
Organism: Sesamum indicum; assembly: GCF_000512975.1. Classification (NCBI taxonomy): domain Eukaryota; kingdom Viridiplantae; phylum Streptophyta; class Magnoliopsida; order Lamiales; family Pedaliaceae; genus Sesamum; species Sesamum indicum. Next base: position 5,334,020 of record NC_026150.1, read on the forward strand.
CCATGCCATTGTCGCGGCAGCCGGTTCTCTATATCTCTTGCTTTTTTCAGGTCTTTTTGTTGATGATGCCCAAGATGAGTTGATGATCAATAGAACATCAACTTTGTCAGACACCATATTGGGGGTACGTTAATTGAAAAAAGCTGAGAAAAGTTGAGTCAACTTGATACATAGTCCTTTGGACTTGTTTTATGCTTCTTGCTGGTTTAAATCATAACAAAACAGCTGGAAGTCATATGACACATGGCTACGGGATTTATCTTCCATGAGAGAACATCTTCTATTTTAGCCCGACGTTAGCTTGTTCTGTTAATGATCTCAATCAAAAAGAACCATCCTTTATACAGTGTCTTTTCTGCTCAATGATACAGGTTTCCATTGGGTACTTTTTAACAGACTTGGCAATGATATTCTATCACTACCCTGCCTTAGGTGGTATGGAGTATGTAAGTATAAGAGCCTACAAAATTTACTTATCATATATGCACTTCTAATTTTTATTTATCTGATCAATTTCTGTTGTTAGTTATTCAAATACGATCGTATAGTTCAACACCTCATATGAAAGACGTACAGTGTTGACCTACTTCACTTCTTTTGCCAGGTCGTACATCATGGACTCTCCATGTTTTCAATCATTCAATCCCTTTTGTGCAGTCAAGCACAAATTTATATACTAATGGTTCTGTTTACGGAAAGCACGACTCCTTTTGTTAACCTAAGATGGTATGTAATTTGAGGAAATAAATATACTTCATCTTTTTCTTTCCATCTCTGGGGTTTCGACATATATTCATATCTTTTGATACAATCAGGTACCTCGACGTTGCTGGCCTCAAGAATTCTAAACTTTACATCTACAATGGCGTGGCGTTGTTCTTCGGGTGGTTGGTACGGCCTATCAAACTTTAATCAACTTCACGATATCATTTTACTAGTTTAATGCTTCTTCAAACTACTTTCATTTTGATTCTTCTTAATGTCATTGAAACATGTGAACTCTTGATTTCAGGCTGCAAGAGTTATTATATTTCTGTTCTTTTTCTACCACATGTTCATCCATTTTGATCAGGTGAATACACATTTACTGGCTTACATTATCGATTTGCACCCTTATGAACAACATACGCGTTCAAAGTTTTGAACTTCTCAAACTTCAGCGGGAACCTAAAGCTCACAATACTTGGCCGTCACTGTTTTAAGTATTCTGTTCTAGTTAAAGTTGATATGAAGTTGTTTATGAGATATTAGGTGCATTTGCGTTCATGAATTTGAAATCAGCAATTTCAAATCCACAACAGCCAATACTTTTAACTTGTTTGGATACGTTTTTGCTACAACGGATTCCAAATCCTTGTCATATTATTTTGAACTGTATTTTGTGATCCTGTAATGGATTTCAAGTCCATTTAATATGAAGTCATTGAAATTCCTTGTTCCAAATACTTCCTTCAAATCCAGATGTAGCAGCATTAGTAAACTTTGTTTGTGCTCATCGTTGCAGGTCAAGAAAGTAGTCCCGATGGGCTTTTACAGCTTGCTTACGATACCTCCAACGATGGCAATGATGAACGTGTTCTGGTTCTGGAAAATCGCCAGAGGTGTGCTGAAAACCTTGAGCAAGGCTAAGCACAAGCAGTAGTATTAGTATTTCGTTATAGTTCTTTAGCATGTGAATGTCATTTACCCATGGTCTGGAGCTTAGAAACTTTACGCGTAGATCTACTTCAGAACAACCGTAGTTTATTTAACTTTTCGCCCTTCTAATTGTCGACTGGATTCTAGTCGACCCCCGTGTTGTTCGATTTCATTGAAATTAACTACCCGTTACTCAGAAAAATTTTTGCTCCAGAAAGTTTATGTGCAGAGATGTAAACTACTTGTACATGTAAAGCTAACAGTGACAATAATTATAAACATTGTCACCAATAAGAATTTAGTGACAGAAAAAATATGCATAAAATCATCACTAAAAACAATTAACGAAATGTGTATAATGATAAATCTTTATGCGAAAGCTTTTCACTAGTAATTATATTATGAGAACATTAAAATTACTGTGACTTAATATATATCTTAATGACAACTTTAAAATTATCAATTTAATATTTTGTTACAAAATATTAATTTTTCTTATTAATAATATTTTCTTACCTTTGACAAAATACTAATTTTCTTCTTCTATGCGTAACAAAGATTATGCATCTGTATTTCAACCAAGAGCATTTGGATACAAAACGTTCTTGTGAATATGTGCGCACACTCAACAAATCTCGGAAGCATATGCAGGGCGCTAATAGATACCAAACGTGTAAATCAACTTAAAAATACACGGTAAAAGTGATAATGTACAACTGGATTCAAACCATTAAACCAAAATTCCCACTAAAAAAAAAAAGAAAATCATAGTAAGGTTCAAAAATCAATGCTTAACCATTTGGTGTAATACACACAAGTACCTGGGGAGATAACACCATTAGGCGTACACAAACTAATCCGGGGGCAAGCACCACAGGGGATGGAAGCAAATGCACCCATCCTTGGACCCTTTGCAACACCTGCTGCACTTGCAATTCTGTAACAAACTGTTCCAATAGGAATTGAATGATAGTCTCCTAGACCAGTGCTCTTCACCTCTATGAGATCATTGTCTAAAACCATTGAGTTGAGTATTTCACTAACTTGTTGGTTGGAGATGTCAAATGTCACCACTCGATTCTTCTTCAGTTCATTGTAGACTCCCTCTAGGGTAGCAACCTTCTGTGTACGCAAGTACCTAAAGCATAGTTGTTTAAGTACATTAATAAGCTCTTTGTCGAGGTTCCCATCGACATACCATTCACCTCCACTGATTTCCTTAGAAGGTTCAAACTCGACGGCCATGTAGTGTTTTTTTCCCTTGTTTTGAATGTTTACTACCTCTTTGATCAACTTTTTAGCCAACAAAGACTTGAGTGATTTGTTGACAACATGGTCGGTGAGCTTTGTCTCTTGTTTGATGTCTCTTGCCCAAATGCCCAAATCCTTTTTACCTTTGATCGAATTGAGGATCGCACGCTCGGCATCTACCAGACCTGGTGAATCTGTTTCAGGTCTTTTCCGCTTAAGGGAGGGATTTACAGGTCGGCGACTCATTCCTGTCAAGAATTGTCATTAATGTGGAGGGAACTGAAACATAACTTTTCAAGAACCATAGGAAAAAAGTTAGTATCACTTTCATAAAAACCATTCAACTTCAAAATATTTCTCCCACAAGCTTTCCGGAAATATGAAAGACGAGATGTTTGATAAGCTTCTAAATTTTCACCCACCCAAACAGACACATGATATATCCACACAAGCACGCTCCCAGGTATATGAGTTAAATATTAAGACATATCCTATCTGAAACTGAATATTGCCCACATAACCTCTGAGCAACATCAACCAGCCCCTAGATGCTAATGGCTCACAGAGCACCATGGCACAAAGGTCTCGTGGAGCCATGAATGGTGCATGGCTCGGTGGGTGCCTTATATCAGAGTAAGGAGCATAATTGCATAAATAAATTATATAACATGTTCGTCACTTCAACAATTAGAAAACTGAACTTACAAGTTCATTCTTTTTCTTAAGAGGAAAAATCAATAAGTTTAGCCAAAAGCACCACAAGAAGGCAGACAAGTTCATTCTTTTTGTCAAGAGCAAACAACCTAGAAAGCTTAAACTAGACGGAACAGATATCATCAATACATTAGCATAAACGCCAGCATTTCCGGCTCATCAGCAAATCTGCGCAAAAATGTACAGGTAGCAAGACAGGGGGCCAATTAAGGCCAAAAAATCACACAACTGTGCAGAACTGAAAAATGGACAATGACTTTATGATGTGCTTTCAGTAGGAATCATTCTGATCCGCTAAAGAAGTAGAACTACTCATAATGCACAGAGTGTAACAGTTAAATGTTGACGCCAAACCCAACACGAGGTCACAAATAATGAACTACATTGTCACTCTAAACAAATTTGTATAGATTTTGTCATCAAAATCAGACAAGTAATGCAATGACAAACAATAGACAGAAAATGGACCCATTATTGCTTAGAGGCCGGACTCAATCGACCACTCCGGCCATGCCGGTAAAGACTTGATGTCAGTATTGGTGTATGTCACCACCACCGGAAGGGAATTTCTTTTACACAAAAAACAGGAAGAAAAAATTAGGTAATCAGACCACGAACCTGAAATTCCTTGGCCGTATACAAGGGTGACGGCGCGGGCTCTGAACTTTTTCCGGTGCGTGCGGGTGTGATTCGGGGGACCGGAGATATGAGAAGAGGGATTCGTGGAACTGGAAAACGAGAGGGAAAAGGGGGAAATTATTCTTATTTATCTTTAATAAATGAATTGTTTATGATTGTAAAACTATATATATAAGTAGGGATCAATTATTGATTATGGTTTAACTCTGTCTTGGGCCACCTTAATATTTCAGATGAGTAACCTGGAATCAAACGAAATATGTAGAAGAGTCGGTAAATAGGGTAGGAAGCTTTAGTCTACAGCTTAGCGTGAAGATTAGATTCATGAAAACAGATGCGCCGTCCAATAAATTATCATCCCTGGAGTCCTCATCAACAGGGGAAAGCCCAAAGAAGAAAAGAGCCCCAGCCTTGGTCCAATACCACATTTGGGATTCCACTTTAAAAGGAGGACTGAAAATGGATGCCCATTCCTATCTACATTCAAAGGCCCGATAACCAGATAGCCCATCTGTCATGCCACTCTCCATGTAAGACCCGGCCCTAAAGGAAGCCGATCTCCAGTCCCCTTTTCATTCGACAGGGCAACTGGGACAGATTGTCCTCTTCTTAGTGTACCAGCTTCGCTCTGGGAATTTTGACGATCCGGTGTTGGTTGGATTTCTTGGCATATCTATGCCGCTTCCTGTATGTTAGCTGCTGCACCGGTTTCCACTTCAATTGGTTTTTAGGATTCTGGAGTTCTTGGCCTTTGGGTGGCTGAGGCAGAGCCATTCACACCCGTTTAGTGCTTTTCCTTCTCCAAATGCCCTAGTTTCCCGAGATTTTTT
>NC_026150.1:5339291-5355299 GCF_000512975.1 Sesamum indicum
CTCCCCCCCCCCCCCCCACCCCCAATCCTCTCCTTTTGGGTTTAAGTGTAAAAAGATGGAACTTTGGCTTTGTTTCAGATGAGTTAACCTGGAATTAAACGAAATATGTAGAAGAGTCACTAAATAGGGTAGGAAGCTTTAGTCTACAGCTTAGCGTGAAGATTAGATTCATGAAAACAGATGTGCCGTTAACAGAGAAAAAAACAAGTCATCATGATTGTCAACGTATTTGTATGCATTATTTGCAGTGTTCATGTTATGTGGAAATAGAAGGACAAGGAGCAGCTTTGGAATTTTGGCTTTTGGAGTGATCTGTTTTTGTGAATATTTGTAGGTAATTCATTGGACTTAGCTGAACAGCTACGGACGGTGTTGAGACTTGAAAGCAGCTTGTTTTGTTACGGCGTTGGCATACCTCATACCTCAAATCGTAATCTTTTTGGTATTTTCTTACTACAGACAAATTACTTTTGAATATTGTCACTCTGACATTAAAGATCTCTGTTTGTGGCTATATTTTTCCTTCTGATGATAAATATGACTAATGCTAGAGTTGTAGATTATTAGAATGTTAATTCGTAGCAACTCAAAATCTGAAAGTAATTATGTTATTAATGGATTTGTATGGATTAAGTAAATGTTACTTGTTTTTTCTTTTTTGTTTATATCAAGATATTTTAGAACATAGGGTTTTTAGACTGGTAGAAGTCAGGAAAAAAAAAAGAAATCAGGTAGGATTAAGAAATGCCTATACATTCTTTTTGGTATGATATATATGTTTGTATTCGTATTGGTTTCTAAATCAAAACATTCACTATGTAGTCTTGTGTCTTTTCTGGTTCCCAAGTTGAAAGTCTGAATTTTCTTGTTCGTTTTTTTGTAAATTTTTCCTCTCAATATTTTGTCTAATCTCAAAGCTCCTCAGCAGTTTTTTGTGGCTATGATTTACCCCGCTTGTTTGTCTTTGATGTTTTTCTTTTCAGCCCACATCTGAGCAATCTAGACCCTGTCCGGCTTTTGAATTATACAGTCTCCTGTAGAATTGGAATTAGCAATTGGAAGTCGATGATACTGTTGCAGTGCCCCTGCAGATATCTTCTGCAAGTCTTGAAAACTCAGGTTCAGAAGTAAGAGTCAATCTTTTGCCTTATTCCTATAGGAACTCGAGCTGTTGTGTTTCTTTTCCATCTGATTGTGTGTGTGAATGTTTGTGCTCTTTTACATGCTTATTTGTTTGAGTTTAACTTCACAGATCACATTTTTTAAGTTACAACACTGATTTGTTAGTTACACTTGTTTCCTTGTTATTGGATGACACTACCATGTGTCAAAAGATGGTTGCTTTTAGTTTTGAGCTGCAAGAAGAGACTGCTTCCTACTTTCAGTCTTTATATCTGCCATTTTTTGTTGGTAGCCTGGGATGGAAGGAAAGTCGTATAAACTATTCGTTGCCAATTATGTTCTTATTTGTTTGTCATGTTAATGGATTGTAAACTAAAATTTGTTTGTTGTGGATTGGGAGAAACATGCCATATCCATTGCTTCCGTTCTGTACTGCTTGTATGCATAAAATCATAAACTCATACACAGGTATAAATTTACTTGGGTTGGCTCCTGGCGAGATTTGTGCCTTTCTGAGGCCAAATCTTGCTCTCTCATCTTAACTACATTTGTTGGTGGTTTTGACATTTAAGGCTTTGTACTATTAGAATATTGCCATTATGTTGCCTTTAGTGGATCAAATTTTACTGTTTCTTAATTACAAACACCATTAGCTTGATTTATTCATTTATTTATTTTTTTAAATTTAACACCAGTACATGATTATGTAGTTTATCTTATTCTCGAGTCTCGCATGGTGACGAACTTGATATATCTATTTTTTTCAGTCTTGAGAAAGGAGTTGAGTTAGACTGCCAGTGGGTTGAATTTGATGATGTCCGCTATCATATTCAGGTGATGCATATGCTACTGGATATTTGGGAAGAACATTGTCATCGCTAAAACTACATTGTCTCGTACATAATATTATTTCATTTCTTATGAATATTGAGACTACAAGCTACATTGTCTCGTAGATAATATTATTTTATTTCTTATGAATATACTATATGTTTGCCATTCTGTAGATTATACAAAAGGGCCATGAGCTTTCTGTATCTGATTCCCAACTTTTTGACAGGCAACTGTGAAGAATCCAAACATCCTTCTACTATCACTATCACTGCCCACTCCACCTCCAGAAACTGTGTTTTCTGGTGGACTTCCTCAAGGAGCAATAGAAGCAATAAAAGCAGCATATGGCGTCGTTCTACAAATTCTTGATCCCCCAAGGGATGGCTTTAATCTCACTTTGAAACTAAACTTGTCCAAAATGCCTCCAGATGAAGGTTGAGTGAGTTTCCATTTTAAGGTCATTCATGGTGATGCTAAGTGATAAATAACCCCTTTCATGGAAAACTTTGGAGTTGTTTTCTCCTTTACTTATTCCTCGTGGCTTTTGTTTTGACTATTTCAATGTGTAATCCCTGTTTTGGGTACTTTCGCAATCTAACAGTTGAAATTGGTTGGCACTTGATAGCACCTACAATGCGAGGAAGCATGCCATATTTAAGTTGTACCAAGTTGGTTCACAGTAAAGAGTGTCTTGCATGTGCGCTAATTTTGCTACAATTTTCTACTTGTTAATTCATGAGGGTGGGGGGAGTACTAGAACATCCTGTCAAAATTTATAAGTGAACAAAAATTTATTGACCCACCAGTCCTTATGCTTTTGTTTCCCAATTCAATATACTACTAGCGAAACCATACTCTTCCCATGTCCACATTTCGGACATATTCATTTGTTTCTCTGAACACTTATGAGCATAGCATGTTGTATGACCTTTTTCAAAAACTGAGAAGGTATAATTATGATTTCATGATTTCCTTTTTTCATTATAACTGAGCTGTTAATTTTCGGGTACTGCAAGATATTCATGTGAACTTCTTTTAGAGACTGTCTGTACGATTCTCTTATATTTCTGCATGTTTAGAGGTCATTTCCTTTCAAGATCAAGTCCATAATGCTATCTTCTTAGCTCTCATGACTCAAATGTCAGGGTTTGGCTGCATGACTAACAGTTTAGATCTTTCGGATGAAACATCTAATGCCCCTCTGTTTTGGTGTGGATAGAAGGCATGAATCCCCACCTAATAAAATCATGAAAAAGGGATTTAATTTTGTCAAATTGGTTTCAGTTTGTAAGCTTCTGTTTTCTAATTATTGCGAGATATTATTGGTCAAATTGGTTAGGACATCTTTGGTTCTAATGTTCTAAGAGACAAGGTGTGGAATAAAGTTACATGAGAATGTTTCTGTACATTTCCTTGAAAGAATGTCTGAGGATATTAATCCATCAACATGAAAACATCTCAAGGATTTTGTTCAACTCAATTGAACAAATCAATGCCCCATACTTATTTCGTTGGATTACCTCGGTCCTCCTTCGCTGCTCTACTCTATCAATGGCTTCCTCTGAAGTTAAGCATAAAGCGCAAGTCCTTGTCGATTAATATATCCTATTTATTTTAGATGAATTGTCTTCTATTAGAAATTCTGTCCTGAAAACTTGATAAAGAAGGGTAAACTGCCTAAACCCCTGTGCTGAGGAGAAATGCTTGCTGATAAAAACATAACCTTTGTGTTGAGAATAAAGTATTTTTGGAAAATGGAATTATATTTTAGAAATTTCCTCTATTGCATAGAGTCGATAAGAATAATTGTACAGTAACCTGATTTCCTCCTACTGTTCATCACTATTTGTTCTCCTTTTTGTGCTACAGAGGTTCACTAGTTTCATGGAAATTATGAAGTTGCTATGAAATTGTATCATTACTGCAAGCGAGCTTTTGCTTTGGTGAAGTTGCTTTAGTTTTCACTAGAATTTGAAAAACATTGCAAGAAGAAGCGTAAGATAGTGTGGTATCTAAAAAGCAATTTAGGCATGCGAACCCATCAGGTTTGCAGCAAAATGTAAGACATACTGATTGCCACAATTGTCCATGTTTAATTACCATGAGGGTTTATATGCATATCATCTAGTTTCTGGTCCAGTTCTCATTAACGCTTTCTCCCTGTACTAACTTCTGTGGATATTTATATAATGGACTTCAAAAGTGATAAGTACTTGTTTAGTTTTCTCTCTATGCTCAACGCATGTTACTTTTGGAATTTCATGAAGAGTTCTTGTTCTTGATTTCACCATCTATAATGTAGGGTTGATGTACCATGACCTTTTTGCTTCTCGTACCCTTGGAAGCGTAACTTTATGCATCTAGTATATGGATATGTGTTTTCTATCTCATATTTGTAACATTAGGTTTTACCTGATTTATATGGCTGATTTTTCTATAGAGCATAAGCAAGCACTCCTGGTAAAGATTGCTTCTATAAGAGAAGTAGTACTGGGTGCGCCGCTAAGAGCAGTTCTGAAACAACTTGTCTCGAGGGGTGTTAAGTCTAACTTGAACAAGCTTCTTTCCCTTGTGCATCGGCCAAATGAGTCATTTTTTGTTGTTCCTCAGGTAATTTGTCTCAACTTTCTGGAGTTCATTATTTTTGCTTGATTAGACATTTAGAATCAACATGTATGGAGATATCTGTTACAGCTCATTATACTGGATATTTACTTGAAGGGATGATGATAGCTCCTTCCCTGGTTTGGTCTAATTACACGTACATGTCCTCCGGTTTTAGGAATTATATATGCCTCCCGACACTAATGGCCGTCAGGAAACCCTTACATTCTTGATGAAATGTCTCTTTTGTCACAAACCTCCTTAGAAGTTTAAAGGCATATCCCCAAGATTTGTCATATTACAATGACCTTTGTTTCATTTTGTCGTTAGACCCCGGCGGTTTAATAATTATTCAAATACAATAATAAAATATTTAATCGGTACTTTGACCATCTACAAAAATATATTTCCTAATTTAAGTCCATAAATATTGTACTTAAATTTAAATATAATATTTTGGTCAATTCTTTTCTCTTCTAAACTTTCACTTGTATATATTATTCTTTTGTTAAATGTAAATAATTGAAGTTAGCTTCTGAAACTGAATTTTTTGATATAAACATTTAATTGATTTTTTTCATGTGATTATTGAAACCAGATTATGATGATTATCATACTTATCAATTTTTTATAACGATTATATAAGTGGTATATGCAATCAATTATTAAATGCTAAAACAATTTTGATTGAAGTAATTCAGGAATGTACTTATCAATATTATGACATATGACTTTTTAAAATTTGATCAAAAGTTATAAAAATTAAATTTCGATATAAGTATAAATTAGATTACTTTCAAATTAATTTGTATAATATATTCAAACTTTGTACTAACAATTAGTTCAAAATGTATCATTTTATTAAAGTAATGATGATGTCAATGCCATGATAAAAGGTTAGGATTATATGCAGGATGATAATAAAATATTAGTAAAGGTAAACTTTAGAGTGGAGTAATTTAGATCAAACTTCAGGAGGTCCTTATGTAATTATAAATGAATTGAGTTAGTTAACTTTGGGGTAAAGTTGGATTCCTTTCAATCTTTATGATAATGTTAGCAAACTCCGTTAATATTACCACTTGGATCTATTTGTTAGACAATAACCAATGATAAGGGTACTAGATATACTTTCTTATATCTGAGAGGGTTTATGTGGATTTTGACCAAACCTCGGGAGTGGGCTCTATAATCATCTCATAATTATGCTTAGTTATGTTTAACTATGGTTTTTGTCCACCAGATTTTTGCATGCCCCCTTGTCTATTTTCATGTCTTACTTTCATTGTTGTTGTAGCAGTTGTATTCACTTACTTTCCTTGTTGTAGCAGTGGCATGCATTGTATCCTTCCACCCATTTGCTAACTACCACCCCCATCAAAAGATGAAATGAAATGTCATGCTTTCAGCTTGCTTGCCAAGCACTTTTCCCCTTGTGTATTTGTGTGGTGCTAAAATGTAATTATGTGTGTTAAGAGAATATGTGGTATCCTATGCTTGTGAAGCTTGAATAGCATGTGCTTGTTGTTGCAGGCCGACAAGGTGACTGTGATTTTCCCCATGCACTTCAAGGATTCAATAGATACTGTACTCGCTACTTCTTTCCTTCAGGTACATGGACTGAATCACTGGGGAGAATAATTCCTTCATGCTTGTTTTTTCACTTCTGCTTTGGCCTCTTTTTCTCCCTCTGTCAGCTTGCACCTCTCCAGCTGTCTGTGGCTCTGGGTGGTTTAATAATAGGAGGAAAACTAGAACCTTGAAACGAAAGAATTGGAGGTTGACATTGAAGAATCTTGTTGTTTATTCCATTTTTCCCTCTACGTCGTTGGTTGGGAATGTTGTTGCAATTTTTTAAATTACATGCTTGCATCTAGATCATCTCTATACTTGGAAGTCTCAAAATCATACAAATCTTCTGCTTGAGTTGGTATAAGAATCAGGTTACATGCATTTATATTCTCATTTTTTTGATGCTGAGGTCACTATTAGAGGCTTCAACAGTTTTCATTTCTGACTGAAGGGTTCGTTAAGGTATATGTATTAATGGCAGTTTTCACGCATGTCCAAATTAGTGATGTTGTTTCTGCTAAGGCATATGCTATACTTGTAATCCTTCTCTGCTTGTACAGCTATACAAATATTTGCAGTTTCCTCCGATCTACTTGATTGAATAAAGTTCAGTCTTCCATAATTTGGTAACCCTTCAGGAATTTGTGGAAGCAAGGCGAACTGCTGGACTTGGCAATGCCCCTCCTTGTTTGTGGTCTTCTTCTCCCCCTCAAGAATTAAAAGGAGCTTCTGAAATAGCATTATCAGCAAATGCTGGATTTGTTAGCTTTGGTAATTCCTGAATCCATCGTTGATATTGATCAACTTTTATCTGTTTATGATGAACATATATGTGCATGAAGAACAGTCATTTTCCCTCGCCACGTGGAAGGTAGAAAGATGGACAGAACTGTTTGGAGTCTATCAACATTTCATGCGTATGTCAGCTATCATGTCAAGGTGAGAAGCTGTACATCCCAAAAGTTAGTCATTTACTATTATCTAATTCTTGAAGTGGCTAAAAACTAACTCCTGCTAGTGAATGCTGCCTCATTAGATAATTTTGATCAAGAAACCCAAAAAGTCAATAGGTTGCATTCAGTGCTATCTGAAATGCGGGAGCTAGAAACTACATATTAAAGTAGGCAGCGATATGCAGAGAAGCAAGTGGCATTTATGATGGATGAAAAGAGTTATTAAATTTTAGTTCTCTAGTGTCAATGAAATTACATATAGGTATAAACAATAGAAGACTTTGGAGAAATGAGAACAAATTTCAAGAATTAATATGTCAGGAAATTACTTTCAGTGCAAAGAGTAACTTCTTGTCCCCCCCCCCCCCCTCCCCTCCTCTCTCCCCCCCCCCCCCCCCTTTCTTTTTCTTTTAAGTATTAACCCTTATTTGCTCTCTTTCCCATAATCTGGAGTACTAAGAGGAGACCGACACCAGCCACACCTGGCGCCTGATCAGGCAACATTGTTGTCATGTAATCCTTTTCCTACTTTCTCAGTTATGAGATACTATGCGGTTCCTCTAACATAACAGACATTTAACTTATCTGAAATTTGAATGGAAAAACATAGGTTGAACTCTTTAATGCCATATTGGGGAAGAGTCATGGGATTGCGTGGGCTGCTCTTACTTTTAACATTAATAGGGGTCTGCTACTTTGTTTCTTATGACTAGAAAGATGTGCAACCATGCTATTTCTTTCAATTTATGCATATATCTGGGCATTAGGTTCAATCCCTCCATCTAGAATCTCTCTCTCCAACGAATCGCAACTGCAAGTGCATTTATGTCTCTGTCCTAAGCAAAAATCCTGCAGCATGCAGGGTATTATTTTTCACCACTTAATCTCAAAAAGACATGTCTTGAATGAGATCACTCACAAGTACTTGTGATTATTTGTGTTTGTGCATATTTATTTGGTCAAGTTTGAGTGTCATGATGCCGTAAAACTGAGATAGCGTTCTGTCTGATTCAAGAAATTGAATGATGGGAGAAAAGGTTTAAAAATAGAGTAACTTCTGGCTGTTCTGTATAATCCTCGCAATTCCAAATTCCACTGTTTCTCAGGTAAACCGCTCCTGCACCTGCATTGAAAGATATCATTCATACTTCAAGCCATTTGATATGGGGGTTGCATTTGATTACCGTATGATAAATTGAACACTAAACTATCCTTAGTATCGCATACTTTGGATCAAACTTGTAGACACTCTTCATTCATACTGAGATTTTATTTCAGGGGCAGTGTTCTGAAACAATATTGAGTAGACCATATGACCAACTCATTTCATGTCTTTTCAGACATGACCTTACTACTTTCTGTTTTTAGGTCTAAAACACCAGAAAAAGAAAATAAAACCAGTCCCTTAAGGGACGGCTCAGTGGTTTGGGCTTCACAATCTCCTGGTGGAGGTTTTTGGGTTCAAATCTTGGGTGTGCGTGTGAGTGGGGATGGGCGTGCATATGTAAAAGATTAAGAAAAAAAAGAAAATAAACATGAACATAAGCTAGATTGGGCTTAAGGCACTATGCTGGTATAGTTAGGGGGAAATCTCTCTGCATAGAACTTGTCATAATAACCAAAACAATTTTGAACTTGATTTATGTGAGCCAAATAGCTTACAAGAACTGTAGGAGACCTGAGAACTACTTGTGCTAGCCACTGACTTGTCACTAGATGAGGGAGAAGATTTAATGGTTTGTGGTGAACTCAGAATCGGACCAGAAAAAATATATGTGAGGTTTGTCTAAAACTTAGATTTTTACTGTTTGAGGAAGTTGGTCACTTTGGATTCTTTACTTATTTAATGTGAGAGGATTTCCCTTTGAACTATCAGAAGTTTTATGTTGTAAAAAACAACAGTAACTTTTAGAGATGCTATGACTTTTGATTTCCTAGACATTTATTTGCTCCATGAAAATGATTGAATGTCTTTTTACTACCGTTCTGATTGCACAAGTTCTTTTGCTACTTTTGTGGTTATTTTCTGACTGCTGATGTATTTTCCAAACTTTAATGTCTGTCAAGCATGATGTAGATTTTCATTATTGTGAGGAAGGAATATAAATTTCCCAATTTTATCTGGTCGGAGCAAATACAAATTTTCTATAGTACAAGGTATAGAAGCCATCATCATGCTGACTGGAAAAACAGATCGAGTAAGAGTATTAGGTGATTTTAACTTTAAAAAACTAATTATTTGTTCTTCTTGTATTCTAGTGTAAACGTGAGTCGTTAAAATCTGGGTATTTTGGTTTAAGCAGCCCAAGATTGTCCATAAAGTTTCCATTTGGATGTGTGCTTTTGGACTTCAATTTTCAGATGAGGATCCTATATAACTTGTGATGTGATCTCAAATGTTCTTGTGTAAGCAGTGCTCAGAGGGTTTCATGCATACCCGGATGAGAAGACGTGTGGAATCACTCATAGAGGTGAGTTTTGGATTCCGTTGGCTTCTTTACGAGTCCTTCATTTGAATCAACTAGTTTCCTTTTCTTAATTTTTGCATGTTGATCATGTAGTGATTTTCACCTATTAGTTTAAGTATGTTTTTAGGCCTTGCTTAAATAATCAAGATCCATAAATCAACCACAAGCAATTCTTATATTTTTGAGTAAGTAGAATAAAGGCAATTTTTTTTTGTGGGATGCTGAAAATGATCACTCAGAGCAGTTTCTCCCTCTGAAGGTTCCCAGCTTTTGATAAATTCTCTTGCTCCTCAACCAATGGAAAGGAAAGAATACTAATAAAAACACAGGGCAATGAAGTAAAAGCAGTTGAAATAACTAATAATTTAGTCATGCTTACACTTAAGTATTAACAGACACTGTCGGCAATAATGGCTGAAATCATGACCCCAGAGCACATACTAACTTAAGCATTTTGCTTTGCAATTTTGTAATGATAAGAAGAAAATCCATAATAATAGGAAGAAAAAATACAGTTTTCAAGACCAATAATTGGGGGCGTGTCCTGCAAGAACGTGAATGAATATGTTTCTGGATCAGGCTGAAGTGGAAGTTGAGGTCCTTAGAGGCTTAGAGCTTGAGAGATGTGAGCTTATAAATTGTTTTGATATCAACTGTTAAGCTTTCTGACACCCTTCAGCCTTCACTACCAAAAAAGTTTCCTTAGATGTGTATGATGTTCAGTTTACTTTTCATTGACTGTACTTGGTCAATAAAGTAATGATCTCTCCAAATTTAAATGATTGGCCAGCTTTATATGTTACACCCTATGATAATTTTCGATTGCTCTGAGCTCCATGGACTGGCAATATTATTGTGCTTCATCAAATAGTATGTAGTTGTTTATACACCAGGTACAACCTCATCAACTTTTCCATTGTCTGACCTGGACCAGCTGCTAGAAACTGAATCAACACTGAAGTTCTGGGGTTAACCAGGGCATATTTAAGACAAATAATTGGTTTTACTATTTTAGATTTCTTTGTTATTCTCTAATTAAATTAGGCCTGGACTTAGTTGTGATTGTTTGATGGTCTACTTTCATGCCAAGCATGTTTAAGCAATAATTACATACTTGTAATTTTAGGGGCTCGGATTGTCCTAGTAAAGGTAGTTTTGTCCTACCTGCTTGCTTGAGAAAGAGTAAAACTTATGCATCACAACACAAGATCCCTTCAGCTAACAGGAATGTGTCAGTTGATCACCAGAACAAGGAACATGTTTCACAAATGAGTAAAGACAAATCTTGCATTTTCTTATTTGTGTAAAGATAGTTTGACGATGTTGAATTCAATATTGTGTCCTCTCATTGCAATATCGCTTTTTTTTCCTTTCAGTAGACAAATATTTCGGGACATAGCTGCACACTATTCTATGTTTCACCATTCCTTCGTCATTTGTGCTTTATTGTTCCCTTTTAACTTCCCAATCCTGATCCAGCAAAACTATAATGGAAGTCTCTATTTGTGGTTTAGGCTCTAGATCGTGCCAAACCGGACTCAGAGAGGGCTGATCGACCCGCAAAAAATAAATTGGTATGTCATGATTACTTAAAAGATTGGTATGTCATGATTACTTAATTGGCACAAAATAGTTAATCCTGACATTATCTTTTCTTGCTTGCTGGTTGAATTTGAATTTAAGGTTCTCGTATATATTCTTATGCAGAGTATCAAGGATGGGCGGGGCAGTTTCAATTCAAGATGAGATTATCCGGCTTAATCAGAGGAGTTCTGACAAGGAAAAAGAAAAAAAAGAAAGAAAAGAATTCACAGGAGACCGCTTGTACTCGTGATCATTCACAGTCAAGTAATGAAGCACCCGCACTTTGTATATCATAGATGTTATGCTTTTGATTTATTGTGTTAACCTGTTGTTAGGATGATACTTTCCATGCCTTGGACTGCAAATCCAAACCTCTTTTCAGGTTGGTTTTGCTGGTGCTAGAAACTGAAAGTAGAGTTTCATACGGCTGCTGGGGCCCGCCACTTGCAGATTGACCAACCTCCCTTTGCACCCTGCAACATTATAAGCTGAAACTTTACGACGTTTAAGTTTTAATTATCAAAAATCATTTTTGTTGTTTATATGCTTGTGGTTCTGTCATGTAGAGCTAGGTTTCCCAATTCTAAGGATTTGTTTTAATGTAAAATGCACTACAAGTTAGTTTTGATGCTAGAGAGCAGACCCCCTCCTGTTGCACAATAAGAAAGTTCGAGACGAGATGGAATATTTTGTATTTATGAGTAAATGTCATAAATGGTTATGAGATTATGCTTTGTATTATTTTAGTACCTTACGTTCATTTTCTTACTTTTGTCGTTCTTAAGTGTAAATTACAATGACAAGTATAGTTGAATTACATAAATCACCTTCCACGTATGTGTAATTATTCCACAGGGGTCTTCATTTCTCCCATAGGGCGAGGGCAACGGCGATGGCGATTGCTAATTCTTCCACGAACCATTTTTACGATTTCTTGACACCATGTTACGGGCCTCCACTTAACACCCATAGAATCTCAATCGTCCCCTACCCGCCCTACGTTTTCAACATATTCTCAGATGTGTGCGGTGGCGCCAGCCGGGGCTGCACAGTCTATGGTGTGGACATAGGCGGCAGCAGCGGGAGTGGGAGGCAGAGTGGGGTGTACAGGAGTTAGGAGTGTTCAGTTTGAATAATTGAGTCGAACCGAAAATTCAGTTAACTATTTTCAAAAATTGAAAATTGAACCGAAAAAATCGAACTTCGTTCTATTTTTTAACTGAAAAATTGATTTTTTGAAAACAAAAATTTATATAAATAACTTTAATATTTTTTCAATTTTATCCAAAAATATCTGTACAAAAATGTCAAAATCTAAAATAAAGCGCACAATGAACAAAATATTAATGAATGCAATTCAAAGTTTCAAATCAAAAGAACATAACAATAATGCATTTTTACTAAATTGGTGATTATTATTAAGCTTATTTTTAGATAATATAAATTAAAATATAATATTATATTTTAATTCTTAATATCATTCAAAATTCAAATATGAGATGCTGACTAATAATTCTAATATATAGTGAATAAATGCATTTTGTCGTAATGGATTGAAATTGTAAATTTGTAATGATAAAATTCATATGATTATATTAAATATTTACTTACAATAAACTTATAAGAGTTCTAAATTATTGATTAAACTTGTTATTTACTAATATAAACTAAAATAGTAAAATATCATATTTTAGATATTTGAATAATGAAGAATTGAAGATTGAAGAACGAGTTAAAAGAAAAGAGTGGACAAAGAGTAAAGTTAAAAGTAAAATACAAAATATATTTTAATATAATTAGTAAAATAAATAAATATATATATATAAATTAATTTTCAATTCGATTCTATCACCAAAAGGTTGAAAAAAACCCATCGAAAAACCAAATTTCTTCTTAATAAAACCAAAAATTGAATTTTTATTTCGGCTCAATTGGGCCAATTTAACCGAATTGTGAACACCCTAATCAGAGTGGAGTTGGGGGTGGGGGTCTGGTTGGGGAAGAAAGGAAAAGTGGGAAAAATAATTTATTAAATACATTACGTAGTAAATTATGTCCAATTAACATTTTATTAGTTTTAATAAAATATTTATTTAACAAAACACTAAAATTATGCTTTATTAAAAAACTTTTATCATAAGTAAAAACTAGAGGATCATAGATAATAAATAAATATTAATTAAAAAATTTAAAAAAAGTTATTTTAATAATTTCTAGTGACTGTACAAATTGAGATAACTGTTGAATTCAAATTTATAATTTAGTAATCAATTTTATTAATGTATGAAAATTTTTAACTTAATATTTCAATTATTAAAAGTGAAAGTGTGTTAAGATATTCTATAAAAAAAGTTAATAAAATAAGAGAGCTATGTTCGTCTAAAACTTATAGCTCGTTTGGTTGTGTTTTCAATGAGATTATTTTCACTTTTCACTATTTGGGTAGTTGGGATTTTGTTTGGTCAAGCCATTTTCATTGAGAATGCATTCCTATTTTAATTTTGAATTTTTTGAAATTATAGATCACATGGATTGGTCATACTTGTCTCATCTTATCAGCATGTCTTTTCTTGTTTTAAATAAAATAAAACTGCTTTCTCTCCCAACCATTTTGGTCAACCCTCATAATTAATTTCTGTTACATCAAAAATATAGATACCTATATTCTTAATTCTCACATCTATATACCTATATTTAGAAATAACTAATCCAAACATATTATCAGTTTTTGCACATAAACCAATAAAGCATTTTTACACAAATACAATTGTTAGTATTCCATATAAAAACTTTACTTTGAGATTTTTAAAGATTAATAAGTACAACATTATCAACTTTCAACTTAAAATTAAAATTTTGTATAATAAATAACTTTTTTAAAATAAAACAAATTTAATAAAAGATCATCTAAAATTTTCTAAACATACAATACGTCGATATTCATTTCATATTTGATAACTATAAATATATTCCCGAAAATATTGATCCATAAATCATTATAAATTTTTGCTTATATCAATATTTTCATGGCCCGGAGCGGATTGAGCGTAATGATATTGATATTTTTTTTTATAAGTGTATGCATGATTTTTTACGTAATTTTATTATAATTTACCCAATAAAAATATTAGGGAGAGTTTATGGAATATTGGCGTTTCAAAGGGGGCAACTTGGAATTTAACGAATCCTAACTTCTCCTACTAAACTATACGTCAGCGTCAAAGTATGAAGCGGTCTTAAGCCGACAGTTATTATCGACGTGTGTGTGCGTTTGTGTCTGTCTTCTCCTCTTTCTTCGTTTCTTTCTCTCCCACTCTTTTCTCTTTTAACTCATCTCCTCATCAATCCCCACCGTTACACTTTTCTTCTTTTTCTTCAATGGCCCATCACTCTGAATCTGATCTGCCCACCTCAAACAACACTAATTCTTGATATTAAAGACGAGACAAACAGAAAAAACCGTTGACAAACATGTGGAGAACTCCCGGCATCACTCTCTTGAAACGGGCCTTCGGTTCCGGCATGAGGCCCGCTGTGCATTGCAGCAACCAGTTTGCAGGCTGCAGATTGATGGGCTCGTCGCCGTTTCATCGCTACTGCAGCTCCGCCGTGGCTGGAGATGGCGGAAGTGAGAGTAAGAATGGAAGTGCAAGTTCGATGAGTTATGGGGAGGCGAAGAGACTGATGAGGCTGGTGAATGTGGAGGCGCTGAAGGAGAGGTTGGGGACGGAGGACAAGGAAGTGATCCCGTACACCGAACTCTTGCAAGCCTGTCAGAGCATGGGCGTCGCCACATCCGCCGATGAGGCCGCCGCCTACGCCAGAGTTCTTGATGACGCCGGCGTCGTCATGCTGTTCCGCGATAAAGTCTACCTACACCCCAATAAGGTTTTTCCTTCTCATCCGTTTCTCTGTTAAATTCTGGTAAAATTTTCTGTTGGGGTAATCTTGATTTTGCTTGTGGATCATGATTTGTAAGAGCGGTGAGGAACAAGAAGACGTTTAGTATGGTTTGACAACAAAATCTGTACGAAAAAGTGTGGTGGATATGTTTGATTGTTGTGAAAATTTTCATTCTGCTGATGAGATAAATGATTCTTGAATCATGGGATTATGGCAAGATAATGGATAGCAGGATAATTTTATTGAGGAAACAACTCAAAGAACAGCTGTGTTTGCTCGATCGATGAAGGTGAGAAAGCTTTATTTGTTCGTCGTAGAGTATTGATCTCACCAAGGTTTCTTGCGTTCTTCAGTTGAGGACGTTTTTCTTCTCTTTTTGTCTGATATTATGTAAGTTTAGATTGGACGGATCGACATTTCTTCCTTAAATGTCAAGTACTATGTATTTCTTTTTCCATTTCAATGTATCTTAAAAGGGTCAAAAGGATTGTTGAATGCTTTGCGTTTATGTTCGGGATTGAATTTTTTGATGCAAATGGTATTTTATATACTACTCCATCCAATATACACACGTCATGTTTATAAAATCTTTTCTTAAATAAAATACATAATGTCATCTTTATATACATAGAGTGTATATTGAATGGAATAGGAGATGGAATACGGTTTGCAACAGAAAATCGAATACATCTGATGGTTTGATGGTGGTTGCTCGACGAATGACTGAGAAATACCAGTAGCTTTTGCCAAAATGCATCTAACAGATGTTCAAACCAGAGGTTTTTTCTTGCTAAGTATTGGTTTGATTCTCCTGTGGCAAGGACCGCGATGTCTGGGAGAGATTGTGATTAAGCATTAGGAAGTCGTAATTTAATCTTTTGAATGAATAGCATCATGATGTGCTCCTATTGTCAGGTGGTTGATCTGGTTAGGATGGCAGTACCTCTTTACCTTTTACCTGACGACGA
>NC_026150.1:5355342-5364285 GCF_000512975.1 Sesamum indicum
GATGAGCTCAAGATGCTGCAGGAGAAGAAAAACGAAATCGACTTGCTAGCCCACAAGCAGGTCCGACGCATACTGTGGACAGGTCTGGGGCTATCCGTGGTGCAGATCAGCCTCTTCTTCCGTCTGACGTTCTGGGAATTCTCTTGGGACGTGATGGAGCCAATCGCATTTTTCACTACGTCAGCTGGGATAGTCATAGGCTACGCCTACTTCATGTTCACGTCAAGAGACCCGTCCTACCAAGATCTGCTCAAGAGGCTATTCATATCGAGGCAGAGAAAGCTCATCCGGAGGAAGAACTTTGACGTTCAGAGGTTCGTTGAGTTGCAGAAACAGTGCAAGCTGCCTCTGGATCCACAGGTATCCATCAAACGGCGAATTGGGGTGGAATTGGAGCCTGAGGACCTCTTACACGGTCACTGATCCATACACTGTATCTTTGAATTTTTGTTTTTCTGAATGCATTTTGAATTTGAACCAAATCTAAGCTAATGATATGGCTGTCTCAGCCAACTTCCAGAATGGAAGTCAAAAGAGTTAGAAATTTTTTGCTTTCTTTTCCCTTTCCCCCAGAGGATTGAGGGAGGAATGCTGCTTACTAAGCTGCAATTTTGTAGATTTCAGGTAATTTATTCTATTATTCTTACAGCTTTTTAACATTGGTTCTTTTGCTACTTAATCCCCAAATTGGCTCAGCAATTCAATATGCAATAGAAAGTTGATATTTGATTGTAGAGGCCTTCTCTTTTCCTTTTGAATTCATCTCTTGGATGTTTCCATTTATTTAAGATATTTCGTATTTTGAATTTGCTAACCATGTTTATTTTTAGGGTAAATTACAATGAACTCTTATGAGATTTGACATGATTACGAATATTCCTTTATTGTTTGAAAATTATTAATACTCTATGATTTTATTGACTGTCTAACAATTAGCATAATCCGTTACGTTGTCGTTCATTTTTACGGTGAACTGACTAAAATGCACTTGTGGATTAAAAATTATAATTTTATTAATTTTTCATTTTTTTAACTAAGTAGATAATTTTATTATAATTTTAAAAAAATTTCATCCACTACGTTTGATTTTTTATAAGTTTTTAATTTTTAAAAAAAAACAAAAAAGTGCAATAAGAGTAAAGTTTCATACCTCCATTCAATGATTACATAATTTTATCAAACATCAAAGGGTATTTATAATTTTTTAAATAATAAAAAGATATTCGTAATTATGACAAATCTTAGAAGAGGTCGATGTTTATCGTTATTTTTAATAAGAATTTTATATTCATTTTAATATACTAGTGATGGATGCGTAAATCTGTCACGTAATTGTGGGGATAATGTCTTTTAAGTACTAAATGCTCTTAAAAATATGATATTCTTTTACTTTTTAGCATAGAAAGATTGACATACAAAATGATAGCATTGAACTATAAGTGGAAGGCAAAATCCCTATTTTTGGACGGCATTCGTCCCACATTGTTAGTTTTTTGGCTGAAAATCCAAAGACCAAATATATCACAATCCTCTCAAAAGTACAACAAATATTAAATGCTATTATCATTATGGTGCTATTTGAAGACCTTTTGGATAAGTGACAATCCCGATAGGAGTTTTTGTACTTATTCTTTAAGGAGGGGTGGGTTTTTATATGGTTAGAGCGACTATAATAATTTCTTGTTTGATGTGCCGATTGAACGTGCAAGAGGAAGAGATTTGAAAATTGCGTTCGAAAAATCAGATGTTAAGTTCTGTAATGATTGATTTCTTGTTGTTATTATGTATGGTAAATTACAATGACCTCCCATGAGGTTTAGCATAATTATGAATACCTTCTTATTGTTTGAGAACTTACAAATACCCCTGATGTTTGATGAATTATGTAATTTTTAGATGGAGGTATGAAATTGTCAACTTTGCCTTACTGCATTTTTGTTGTTGTTTCCACTTAATTCATAAAAAAAATAATTTCTTTTTAAAAAATAAATAAAATTATAATTTTTAATCCACAAGCGCATTTTAGTCAGTTCACCATAAAAATGGATGGAAATCTAACGGATTGGGCTAATTGTTAGACGACCATTAAAATCAGGGAGATATTGATTAGTTTTCAAACAACGAGTGAGTATTTATAATTATGTCAAATCTCAAGGGAGATCGTTGTAATTTACCCTATTATGTATATTGATAATTTGAGGAATTGTTGTTATGTATTAGCTTTTATTTTGTAAATGACCTTTTAGTAATATCAATATTAACTAATTTCCTATTAGTTTATGTAATCTGTAATCTGAAATTTGCTAGAAGTGCCAAAAAATTTGAAATTATTTTCTATAATAAGCACAAAAACTGCAAAAAAAGTGCACAATATATATGCAGCACCAAAAAAAGTGCACAATATAAATTGCTTGATCGTCCAATAAGCCATATGCTCAAGTTCAACAAGGAGGTAATAGGAATGATCAAAAATCAAACGATAACAGATATATCAATAAATGTCTTGTACACCACACGATAGATCCATAATGGATCATCCAACCATACACTCCAATATTTTCAGTTGGGATTCACTATTTTTTCAAGTATAGATTTGATCTCAACCTTTTTAACAAAACATAGACTATCCTATTGCTCTTAGCATTTCAAATTTGGAAAAGTACAACGTATTTGAATTCATGAATTTGAATCTGAAAGGAGAATTTGGAGAAAAATTTTCAAATAATTCCAATTGAAAATAATTTAAAATCCATTTATACGCATTAAAACATAGTTTAAAACTAGAATGGAAGGATTTGAAATCCTTCAAATTTAGAATTATCCAAACATATTTTTAAATTTGACAAGATCCACAATAATTTTTGCATCATCCGTTCACTTAGCCTTTGCTTCTACGCACTTAGAAACATAATCCACACTTAGATTGATGTATATCTTGCCAAAGACGGGAGAAATCCATACAGTCAATCCTCCACACATCAAATACCTCACAAACGAGTATTGGAATAAGGGGCATTGATTTCAAGCCTTTAGATTTCCAATCTTTTGACAGTTTTATTTTAACTTATGTAAAACAAGACTGACATTGTTTAATTAGTTTTTTTAGGTTTAACAATATTAGGAATAACTTAATTGATATTTTGATTATAGACCAAAAAGTAAATTTATTGTTTTACTGTGTTCTAATTCTTCATTTAACTAAGCGTAGATGCAAGAATTTCTTCAGAAGAAGCTCTCTTCTTCACCAATCAATTCTCCAGACAAGACCATACATACAGGTAAACGGGCTCGCTCGCAAAGAGGGCAACCACCAACAAGAGGAACGAAAATTAAGGGCGTTTTAGATTTCCTAATTTGGATAATTACACGAGGAAAAAGCGTTTCTCTGACCAATTGATTACATGAGTTTATAAAGATTGTTCTTTCTAAATATCAGAAACTCACCCTCCAGATGCTTTAGCAGATCGATCACTGCCTCCTCTTTTGATCCCTTGAAATGCTCCAAGAGATCAGATAGCGTAACCTGCGCATAATATAACAACATTAATATAATTCTAGCAGAGACCGAAACACATCACTGCGATTTAAACTTTGGCAGGCCAAGAACAGAACTTACGCCATCGTTGAAGTTCTTAAGCCAACTCAGTACAGAACCCTCAGTTGGCTCCACAGCAATGGAGTGTTGTGCTCGTGGTACGTTGAGCTTTTGGCGTTTCCTAGAACAGGTCAATTCATCAGTAGCAGCTACTGGCTGTTTGGCATCCACACCCTCTATCAGGAGACTGGGAGCTTTGTCCACTGATTTCCCTAGTGAAGTATCATCAGGCACACCAACAACTTTCATCTCATAATCTACATTGTCAACAAGTAACTCGAGATTGGACTGAGATCCTTCTGTCTGGCATGAAAGTCCCGATCCTTCAGAGATTTGTGGCGTCCTGGATTCATCTGCTTTGCGGCCTTGCTGATGGGTAGATGAAATAACTCCGGTTGATATTCCCATATCTTGCATCAGCATGCAGAGTTTTATCTGGCTGTAGCTTACCTGATGTTTTGAAAGCATAATTTGTTACATAATAACAGAAAATGAATATAGATACATTCTATGCAATATTTGAGGTAGTATGTTGATAATTAAACTTTAGAGGATTGTCATGTCTTCAAGTATAATTGCATCACAATAATATTCCATCTCAAAGCACACCTCTTCAGGTAATTCATTTTTTATAGGTTTTAACTTCTCTTTCCCAACTTTTGATATAGCACCCTGAATGTCTTTAAATATCTCCTGTGTCAGTCCAATCTCCAGACATAGTCTTAGCCAATCAATTGGGCATCCCTCTCTTCCGGCTTCAAGAATATACTCGAAGACAGTTTGTTCTTTTATTGGAGCTGCACGACCTGGATAATTCTACAAAATGAAAACTAAGACATAAGTTTACAGAAACTGTTGGGACTCAAAAGGCATGCATGTAGTATGTGCATCCAAGACTTACAGCAATTCTTTGGACAGTGAGGCCCTCTTCTTGCCACATTTTCCAAGCTTCCAACTTGGCAGGTGTTAGTCTTTTGTTGTTGGGTACAGTGGCAACATTGGCTGGCATTGGAGGTTCTGCTTTTGGCTCCCCATCCAAAGAAAGACCCAATTCTTGTGATAGACGCTGAATGATTTGTAGTAAATGATCTCCGTATGTTTTCAGAAAGTACTACAGCAAAATCAGAATTTCCATGTTAGACATCCAACTGTCAGGAAAAAAGCCATGAATAAATCCTTAGCCTTCACATTCATTACATTTTGAATGAAGGATTCAGCATATACAGATAAATAGAAATACCATATTGGTAAGTATGTATAGTAAATGTCAAATATCATCTTTGACCAGAATAAAACGAAGAGAATCATCGACGAACTTATCTACATAAACAACACCAAGTCACCTGAAAAGATTTCCTTTTAATTCAAAGCAAGAGAGAGAAACAATGATTACCAATCATACAATCAAATTGAATGTGACAACAAAAGCCTGTGCCATGCCAAAAAGGCATTCTCCTTTGAGTCTAATTAACTATGCTGATAATATACATTAAGAGAAAACCTTATTACAATCTACTTTATTTTGAAGTTCATAACTTGTCAAAAATTGAAGACACTACCCGAAATTAATTTTATATGATCTCTGTTCATCTCATATCTAACATGAAAGTGGTAAAAGTATAACCAGAAGTTATATATACTTAACAAAATCCTCAAACAACTGTTGTGAAAAGGGAGCATGGGAACCGAACATCATATTCTGGCGCGGGTATGGATACATGTTCAAATTGCCAACTCCAAACTTCAGAAGTTCACATGGCTAAGTCCAAATACTTTTCCCTTGCTTCCCCTGTATTACCTTAACTTTTGATCTACAATAAATCCAACACAATAAAAGAATCTGAAATGTATGTCTAAGTATGTCCAAAAAGTTCTTGATTGAAGATATTAAACATCATTATACCCTCCCAATTCAAAAGACTGGAAAACTATTCCCCATCCTCTTTGTCTTTATGTCAATTCTTCTATCTTGGGTATCCAATAAATTTAAAGGTGTAGCTACTAACTAAAATAGGTGGAAATGCACAATCAAACATATAAGATTAAAACCAGGTATGTTTGCACTATCCATAAACTACAAAATTAGCTACTCATAACTCAAGACAACTCCTATGGAGAATAATATGCAAAATGCCTAACACATAATATTATACCAGCCTCAATAAGTTTCATGAGAAAGGTGCTCAGCACGGCACATACCTGGTTTACACCATCAATATTTGCTAGCCTTGCTCTTGTAGAAGGCCTTATCAATGTTATCCTTCTCAATGTTTGATCACCACATAGCGCATACCTGAAAGTTCAAAAGGATTAATATACAGAAGAAACAAAACTTTGGATCATTCGATGAGTTGCTTTCTCCCAACTCTACAGAACCAATAATTGAAGACAAGAAACTAACTTACGGAGCAGTCCCATGGTCTCTTGCAAGTTTCATTCTCTCTTCCACAAGCAATTTATAGAGCCGATCCTCAGCCTAAACTTGGTAGCAAGAAAAATACTTATAATGGTCAAGCTATGTTTATTTAAGTCAAAGCTTAATGTTGATGGAGAAACATGAGAAGCATCCAAAATTAAGCTTACTTAAGTAAACTAAACGTGAAAAAGATGCAAGTATATGAACGACAAGAGAATTGAGAGTGAGAAGGGAGACAAATTCATAAGTTACATAAAACTAAATGGCCAGAATGCTGAGACTTTAGCGTGTATCCACACCTGGGATAATCCATCAAATTCCAGCTGAGCAAAACCATTGACAACTCCTTCACCAACTGTGCCTTTGTTTGTGTCATCAACCGCCAATTCTGGAGTCAATGTCAGATATAATGGAGGCTGATGATCAGGATTGCAGGAATTCAAAAATTGCATCCCTCTTGGTCCAACTCTGGCACATGAAAAGAAGAATGCCTTTTTCATTATTTGAACAGGAAGCTTTCTGTATTGGCAACAGAATTTAATACCCTAATCGATGGCTAGACCGTTAAGCTTTTATGGAAAGGCAAGTTTTAGCTAGAGTATTCTTTTTCATTGACCAAGTCATCTAACTTCTTAGCTAATCTTGACTAGAGTTCATTCTTTTCTCCTGAAAGTAAAGTAAATACTTGCTTCGCTTGAGTTCAAGATATCTAAAATGAGTATGTTTCTCTATTAATTAACTCCTTTCGGTATAGGGATTTACAATAAAAAAAATGCTCTAGCATCAGTAAGGACTAATTAACTCTTTCTCCTGTCCTGTAAACTGAATCAAGTGAGGTAGCAAAAGCAAGAATATTTTCATTGTGTCTTTTTTATCTGAAGTATTAGATAAGCAACTATTGTACATACAGATTCAGCTCATCAGAGGCTCAACAAAAGCCACAAATTGACATGAAATCATCAAAGTCGACTCGTTTTATTTTCAGCTATAACTATAGTGAGTGCACTAACCAAAAGTGAGGTTAGCAGGTAGATTATTATGATTTTTCTTTCTTTGGTTTTCTTTCCCAGGTGGAGGGTGGGGTAAGAAATATACCTTACAGTTTTATAAATATCTCTGAAGGTCTCGACCAAATAATCTGCAGCCAATGTAAAACTAATAATAAATTTCTAGTGCAATGAAGCAAAAAGGAAGAAGTAATCTAATGGTAGTGCATACAGTCATCCAAACTAGACAATCCCATCCAAAGGATCAATGGAACAAAAATTGGAAAATGCATCGTGATTATAGTGTGTCCGGATGCTATAGACAGTACAGGGCCTGAAAAAAGGACAATGCAACTGGCTGCCATGAATTTGTCTTGAAGTGTACTAGATGTTCAGGATTTTCTGATAAAAAGCTGACATTGAAGAAAGATAAAATATATCAACCAGTAAGTTACACATGCCTTCCGAAAGAGCTAGTCTTCAATCTTATATCGTGCAAAAATTAAAGCATGTAATAGCATATTATGTGGATACCATTGATATTGCTTATCTAGTGTTAAAGGCTATTATGTACCAATAAATCTCATATCAACATCTCAATTATTATACATAGGCTGGTTGCTAAAGTGAGTTCTCTGGCAATATATACATATATATATATGTATATTTATCTATTTCTACAGTTTACATTTATCTATACCTATACTATTATAAAAGTACGAATGATTCAAAGTGACTTCGAATTTTGTGGGGACTGGCATATCTATATTTAGTTTGATATGATAGTATGATTCCTAATGTCAATTAACTAAATGAAATGTAACTAAATGCTACAAATTTGCCCATAAAATATCTATTGATTCAGAATACTTTTGCAACAAATTTCTTTCCGCTTTTCAACTCTCTCTTGTATTTGCTCTAAATGCATTAGGGTTGCAGTAATTTCTTGTTCAGAGTTTGTATTACATTCAAATCCTTAGGTTGCATTTAGTTGGAAGGGGTTGGGATTGGGGAAAAGAATAGGAACCAAGGATTTGAAACTTCTTTCCAACATAAGGGAGATCTTGAACCAATCATAAACTTATGAAAACAGCACATATTGTTGCTAACTGATTTGAAATCCATAGGAAGTCAAAACTATTATGGATTTTAAATTCTTGGCCTTCAAAACGATTAGCAAATTCACTTTCAGCATTGAATTGGGCAATAGCACAACCTATCATTTTTTAGTAGAACAGAGCTCTTTCGGATATTCGGTAACCAGGTGTGTCCACTGGGATTTCATTAAAATATACTCCTGATTTCGTCAGGGTGACCGGACTCTCGAGATTTAGGAATACAATATGCTGGAATGATAATGGATCTCTTAAAACCTAGAAGGTATAGAAACACCATAAACATACATCAACTTCAAAGCCAGGCTCCTATTACATACCTTGTGAAATTAACTGATAAGCTAGTGCCTTCCACCAATTAGCTGGCTTATCTTTCCCCAGGCCATGGAATGGAAGCTTATCAAATTTACCATCAAGAACTTTCTTTGACTGCAACCACCAATTGAGATACTCTTATGAATAGGAACTTCCAAACGATAAACTACAGGGTCAACTACTGAAACTTGAGCAGTAAATTTCAAACCCTCAATTTCTGAAATGCAATAATAAGAAGTTGGAACAGAAGAAAAGAGCCTGTACCCATTTTTAATTTGTGAATATTTAGGAATAATAGGAGAAAATGCTTAACTAATAAAACTCATGCGCAAGTCATTTACAACCTCTTCACCCACCCCATCCCCAAATCCCCAAATCAAAGGTCATTTACCTGACAGTTAGAGGCCGATAGAAAGAATATTTAGGCATATGCAACTGCAGAATTAAAACCAAGTCGGTAATACACCTAAATCTCAGTTTCCCTGCATGCTATGTTAATGTATCAATTTGATATAA
>NC_026150.1:5364402-5434994 GCF_000512975.1 Sesamum indicum
TAGATCCACGGAGGACATCGACAGGCAAATTGAGTCCCCAGTGACCCTGGCATGACTGAATGCAAGCCATGAGAAGAAATGCTTCTCTAGACATGTCACTCTCTTGCTTTGAGTTGGTGCAATTATCGCATGTTCCTGCATACATCCAGCAGACTCTGGTCAAGTAGTATCTATGATCCAATTCATAATCTCTGGCATGTTATATTTCTGTAAAATGCCTTCAAAATAATCTATCCTTTCTCCCCTTTTCTGCATCAGTTTTAGAGAAACCCTTTTAAACTTAAATATGTAAGAGGTGTTATCTGTAGATTCTTCACATTATATCATTGACAAAATGTTCAGCAATTCTTGTTCATATAATTGGTATAGTATGTGATGAAGCCGTTTCAGACTTCAAATAGGTAATGAAATATCTACCAATTGCTGTTTACAACATTATTTTCAATATGATACTTCATATTCACGCCTCAGAAATGAATGAAAATAATTAAATTGCAAGATTACTAGAGTGTCAAACTTCATTATGATTTACCGTTTCTCTAGGATTCATTTAATACTAGTAGATGTGAAATTTACATACTGGATCTGGATATACAACAGCAGATAACAATAGTATCACACAATTGTCAGGTTATTATGGACATAAATATCATATGCAGAATATACAAGTTATAAACCAGATGGAATTTTTGAAGAGAGCGCGAGAGAGTTAAAAAGTGCACATCAAACAGTTTTAGAAAAGAAATGTTCCATACCACAGTTAACAGATGAGGTTTTCTCCCCAAAGTACCCTAACAGAAAATTTCTTCTGCAAGTTGTAAGCATACAATAGCGTTGTGCAGCCATGAATGACTCCATTATCGCTTTTCTTTGGTCTGCCTGTTCGAATCACATATGTATCAGAGTAACACAAAGAGACTTTGGATAAAAGACCATGTCAGGAACTGCATCTGTTTCAATATATGAGACTGTTAAGAAGTTTAAGGCAAAGAAACATACCGTTCGTGCATCAGCACAATAAAAATCAGCCTTTGTGAAGTCACTTCTCGTAAAATATAGCCGGCAGAAGGAGGGAATTCCATCTCTACCACAACGTCCACTTTCCTGGTAATATGATTCCAAACTCTTTGGGCAGCCATAATGTATCACATGTCTTATATTAGGTTTGTCAATACCCATGCCAAAAGCTATAGTTGCAACCATGACATAAAACTCATCTCTGATAAATGCTCTGCATAAAGTTGTAAATCAGTTGCAATTTTCGACTTATATGATTGTTAAGCGGAATATTGGAGTCATGCTACATAGTTGAACCATTCAGAAATAACAAATTAGATAAAGCATATTAAACACAAAGATGCATGTCTTGTTACTTCACAATAAGAAAGAATAGGAATTGTCAGAGAATTGATAAAGACATAACCTGTGGCAGTCCTCCCGCGCCTTATTAGACATTTGGCCATGGTACATTCCAGCCTCAATACCTGCTGCCTTAAGGTACTCAAAAATCTGAAGAAGCCATGATAGATAGTATCAGAAACTGCAGCTACAAATATAGTGGGCCTCAGCAATTTCTTCTAGAAAAAACTCTATTACGCCCATATACATTTAAAATCTTATGTGGTAAAACTAATGTCTAAAGTAAATTCTATGCATACTTATGCATGGAAAACAAGAAGATAAGATAAATAATTTGCAGGAAAAATAAAATGACCTGTTCAACGTCCTTGACAGTTGTACAGTATATTATAGTTGAGCCTGCTTTCTGAATGCATGCAGAGATTTCTGACACAAGCTCATTCAGAAAAGTATTACTTCGGTCAAAGGATACAACACTGTAAAAGAGATTCTTGCGGTCGAATGAGCCAATGGTTACATGAGGATTTTGCAGCTTCAGTGAATTTATAATGTCACCACGAACCCTGGAGATGATAACTTTTTTATTTAAAGCCTCCAGCAAAATGAAATTGAATAGACGTAAAATCACAATGAACAAGAAATTAAATTGGACCATATAACAATGAGCAAAAAGAAAAATTTGTTGAACCAAATTATTGAAATTAATCTAAAATGCATAGCTGCCTAGAGATCCACATAAAATTTAAGGAGTCCGCCAAGTTAGTGATTCAAAGCCCAGATAATTGACCACCAATTTGGAAATTGACCAACATATTAACCATGTTGAACTTTTGTTTCCCATCAGAAATGATAAAAATGGGAGAAAGAACATACATGAAATATATTGAAATGCACCAGCACTTACTTTTCAGTAGCAGTTGCTGTTAACGCAACAAATGGAATGTTTGAAAGAACATCACGGAGTTTGTCTAATTGCTTGTATTCGACCCTGTCAAATAGACAAAGCTAAGAACAATGATAAACATTTCATAGAAAGAAAGCTGAACAAAATAAAAAAATTTAAGACCATGAAAGTTAACAATTGTATTGAGAATGTAATTTAAATATGTGAGGGCACTGGCTGAAGGATTAGGATTCACCAGTTCCATTACCACGAGAACAATCTTCCCAGAATGTTTCTTTAAGAAAATTAAAGAGTTCCATAAAATTTAAGTTTACTTGATGAATCCTGCTCCAGCAGGGTGGACATAATGGTTGTACTTCCACAACCCAAAATGAGTCTTTTAGGGTCGAAACAAGGTTCCAGTGAAAAGTTTAAATTCCTGGAGAAGGCAAAGGATTAGGGTAGGTAAACACTTTGTCCGCTGTCTCTTTGAATGAAATTTTGTCTTGCCCATAATCGAAGGCAAGTGAAGAAACAGTAAGAAAAAGGGACCTGCCTAGTATACTAAGCTGCCATAATCATAATTCAGACACACAGAAGGTGTTAAGCTTCCTGTTTAGGTGACAAATTCATATACAGAACAGTTTTTCTGCACACATGATCCATCAGTATTTTCTTAACTAGAAAGGTAACGAAACTAGAAGCAACACATCAATCACGATATGTTCCCTAAATAATGAACTTGCCTGAAATTGTGACCCCACTCTGATATACAATGCGCTTCATCGACAGCAAATAGGCAAATTCCGGACTCTAGTAATCTTGACCAGAAACTGCAGTAGCATCATTCCACAGATCAGCGGAGATGCTCATCACAAACAATCAAAGGAAAAAAGTTCCTATGAAATAACTTACAGAAGGAGCAAGCAAAGTGCATGAAAAATTGGGACAAAAAAACAGAATAGTTGTCCTAGAAACTTACCTATGCAGCATCTGCTCATGACCAAGGAATTTATATCAAAAGCTTAAGTGGAAGGGGGTCACTTGAGAGACTCAAACTTAGGTCTCACAGTATTTAATGCATGCAATATCTCATAGCAAATAGCAATTAAATGTATAAAACAAAAGAGTTAGCAAATACATATCTTTCCGCTGATACAAGCATTTTAATAGCTGAATGACAGCCAAGACCAAAGAGCAAAGAACAAGTTTAGGCCCTTATCAAATTTATCAGCAAGTCATATAATTAGAAATCCACCTGGCAGTGAGCATGCAGGCTTTCTCTGGCGTCATATACAAAATATCAAATTGACCACTTTCAGCATTGGTGTGCACATTACGATCAGTCTGAGCACTGGAAAGATACTCGGCTCTTATACCCCTTTGCTTCAATACCATCACCTAAACACAACAGATAATGAAAGTACAACAAACCCAATTGCTAAAATTACAGGAAACTGAAAACAAAATTACAAAGAATAAGCCAAAAGCACAAACCTGATCCTGCATTAAGGATATCAGTGGGCTTACGACTACAGCAGTCTTTTGCGCAATCAATGGTGGCACCTGATAGCTTTACCATTACATTGTTTTTTCGAGATCAAAATAAACGATCAACTTCATCACAAGAGCAGGCTAAGAATACAGTATTCGATAAAGTTGATAAAAAACCAGAAAATTACCACAAGGACTTGCCACTGCCAGTTGCCATAACCACTAAGCAATCTTTTCCTTGCAAAATATTTTCCACTATCTCTTTCTGGTACGGCCGGAATTTCGAGAACCCAAAATATTCCTGTAACCCCAAAAAAACGAAAAAAATGCTAACAACGGCGAACACAAACCAAAAAACAGGGGAAATAAACTGAAAGAAAAGGAAGGAACAAAAACCTAACAATGAGGAGGCTACAAACCTTGAGAGATGACTCCATTGCTATCTTTCCGCTCCTTCGCCGTGGAGAAGGAGAACAGTCCGTACAGCCACGGATTAAGGTGGGAATTACTGTGTGCGTGTCTGTGTGTATGTATATATGTAAATATGTACCTTTTATACAGAGGAAACGGGGAAGCCGCAGAAAACACCGATTTTAGTTTCCCGCCATTATCCAGAGCGATTATCACATGCGGTAGGCTGCTCCGTAACAGAGCTCGTGTTCCCATCTGACTTCGGGATTTTGCTAAATACTAATACCGTGTTTACCCTGCATCTTTTGATTAATTACAAATTTACCCTTCCACACCGTTCCCCGTATATTAAGCGCTTGATGATGATGAGGAGTTGCTTTTTATTGTGGGCGTGCTTGTATTTTACTTCTTCTGTGAGAGAACAGGAGGAAGAAGGAGGAGGAGGTCACGCAGGCTGAAGAGAAGCAGCTCACGTAGCTCCGGGTTGCGATTTGGAACTGCGGGGAGCAGAATGAAAGCAGGATTCCCTCATGTTATTACGAAGAGAATCAAGCGACCTGCTGGTGCTTCGGTTCGATTGATGGCACTCTGATCATGTAAGAGCAGTCCTTGGGTTTGAGTAACGATTGATGCATTGTTAGGTGAAGTTTTTGCCTAAAAGAGTATAATGTTGTGAAATGTATCTGGTTTCTTTGCTTTCATTATTCGCATTGTGCTGCATAGTGCGCTTCTGCTAACACATTGATTCAAGTGTTATTGAGCATCGCACTTCTTTTAGCTGATTCTTTGGCTTGATTGTCATTGCTTGTCTCTTTCTTGCACTCATTAGTGCAATTGATACACCGCTAACGCCTGTTCTTCTATTGATAATTGTCAAAATTTTAGATGCATGAAGAGAGAAACAGGAAAAGAGGAATTAGGCAATATGACCTACGTTTGTCTCCTGGGAGGGTTAAATTATGTTAGTCTCTATTAATATGATAATACAATGTGCAACTATTTATATGGGTGAAGTACACGTCTCAAAAATGAAAAATGCAGAAAATCACTCCAGAATCAAATAAAAAGCATCAAACCAATCAATTAGATATGTTGTGACTTTGCAATTATATTTAAGAATCAATTTTTTATTCTTAACGAAGATCATGGTTTTGCAATGGCAAGAAGTGAATCTGCACATTTTTTAATGTACGAGTGTGTAGTTGGAATAACTCTCCAAATTTCGAGTTTGTGTTTGCTTGTAGGTTCATGAGGTTAAGACTGGAAGAAACTTTGGCTTCCAATCCTGTTAATATCAAGTTTAAAAACCAGAAAAGTGAAAAGTGGACACCTCCTTGTCCCAAGTATGAACGCGAATGGTGCGAGCCCTTCCTTTCCCCCTAAACATCAAAGGTATGAAGAGAGATGAGTTAATTTTTATGGGCGATGTGTTAAAATTTTATAAACATGCATTGAAGTAACTTCTGTTTGTTGGTCGAAAGTTGTCCGAACCTCATTTCTAGCATTGCCGAGAAAATGCATGCTTTAGGCCAAGATGAGTTTGTTACTTTCTGGATCAAACAAACTAACTTGATATTCTTTAGTTATTGAAATATTCTTTACTGCTTGCTCATGAACGATTTAATCTGACTGGGGAAAATGAGAGCAAAGTCTATTTGGCCGTATTAAGGAATGTGAGAGAAAAGCCTATTTGGCCATTTCTCCTTCTCCAACACATTCATCATTTTGCTCCTCCCTCATTTCTTTTCTTTACACAAAGCCTATATCCCATTTCTTCAAACAGCAAAACAAACTTGAGATTGTGTATTTCTTTGATTATTTTCCTTATTCCTCTTACAGGTTTGTTCTCGTCAAGATCCTTGAAGAAACAAAGAGTTCACTTTCCTTTATTACCTGCACCCTCCAGGAACTCAACATATGTCAAGGAAATGAGAGTGGTATATGATCTGTTGAAGCATAACTGATATCTTTCCTTGCAAATGGATCTAATTTATCTTATGATGTAACCTAGAATGAAGCTATACTAAAATAAGTATTTCAACTTGAAAAACGCATTATGTGGACAATGATATTGAGAAGAGCAAGCTATAAACCAAGTTATACAAGACCAGAAAATATTGTTTCTGGTAACTTATAGCTACACTAGCATAAGCAAAAAGCCAATAACCTAAAACATGCAAAAACTAAGCATCTGATATGCTGAAGCATAGTTTAGGGATGTTCATTACTGCTGCTTGTTGTCTGCACCCAGAGGAACTTTAGGTAGTTTCTGAAGAACCTTTTCATCCAATTTGCTGTATTGTTTCTGGAGTTTGCTTTTTGCCTTTAGAGCATAAGAATCCACTTGATCTTCATGCCTCTCGTACAACAATGGCATTGTTAGTATCATCACAAATACTGCCAGCAAAATCAAGAACACTTCATTAGTCATCTAGTTTTGCGAATTCCATGGGTTAATTCACATAGTAATATGTTGGTATAATAAAAATCTCTTGATGCTTGCTTTATTTTCCTCTTTTTTCATGATTTAAGGCTCTCATAAGGTGATATTTGATTGATAAACTGCAACTATTGATTCTCAGAGAGGGTTGATAACAGGAAGAACACTTACTGATATAAACTAGGGTTAAGAAGTCGAACCAGCCGCCAATGATAGACAAAACCCACAAAACCAAAATTGCCTGCACTTTTAACAGCCTTCAGTTCACTGCACAGTTACATTTTATGAAAACACTATGTAAAAGAGCTGAAAAGAAATAAGGATTACATAGAGAAGTCTCTTCAAGTCCTTTCCTACAGCCACTGCCCGGAATATAGCAAATGCCTTGTTGCATCTGTCTGTTAGTAATCTAGCAGCACTCATGCACAAGTCCTCTGGCAATACTATTTCTGGGAAGTTATAAGGTGCTCTGTCCCCAAAATCAAGCACAAGAGGATGATGCTCCAAATATTAGGAAATTATAAATTTGAAGGTGGCAAAGAGTCGGATATAAGGTGCATTAGCTGAGAACCTAGAATTCAACTCGCCAAGTTCTTTTTGGACCCAACCGGACCCGAGACATAGTGCATTCTCTCAGTTGGACCCCCTACACTTGCTTTATAATTTTAAAAATAGTAAAGTATTTACCTTTCTAAATAATCTCATCATAACTTTCTGAACATGAGAAGATAACGGTGAACAACTAGCAAACAAAACTATAAGTCCATTTGAAAAATTAAAAGTTTCAAATATATTATTCATTTCATATAATTTATAGCGAAAAGTATTGTAGTTATTACCAAATACATATGTGATATCATGTAACTGTGTGCATATAAAGTTTGTATAGAGTATTTTAGCGGGTTAATCATAAATAAAACTCTAGACCCGCTTCGAGACTCATGTTTAGTTTTAAAACCCTCATATTTGACTCAACCGAGACCCACTACCGTCTTTAAATTATTATAATCACATTTCTGAGTATGAGAAAATATCACAGCTGAAAAGCACATTGATTGTAGTAGGAACCGAATGTAAGATACTAACTTGTTGACAAAGAAGGACAGGTTCGACCATAGAAACAGAGTTGCCAAAGACAGTATGAGACAATGGCAAATGAAAGTTATCAAATGATAGCCTATCCTCTCAAAGAGGAGCCATATAACAGTTGCACCGGCTAGTAGAGCTGCAGAAATCTGCTTGTTCCTCCATAGTATAACATCTGCAGCTGCAAGAAGAACCAATCCAGAGTTTCAAAGTAATGAACAAGATGGCATGGAATTTTGTTGAATAATTCCACATCTGAAAGAAGTTTTTGTATCATAAATAGCTCAGTAAGAAACAATATGTCGATCTTGAGTAGCATTTTTCGTTCATTATCAAAGTGGTCTCTTACACTCTTGAGCCATAGACATTCTACCACTATCAGTTTATAAGGACGCCATACTGTTGGGAAGAGACATAAGACAAACACATATATTATATTATTGGAGAACATGTTTGATTGGGTTCCATTTGTACATACTGGGTGGAACCTAGCATATCTTAACTAAACCCTTCTCATGGGCTCGACCCGCCCTTGTATGGTCTAGAGGCTTAATCATGATTTCACCTCTACCATCAATAGGTTTAGCACGGCCCATATAAGCCTCACTCAAAACATTGCTTCGTTTGGAAACTTGAAAATGTCGATATCTTGATTTCTGGGTAGCCCTTATAACTTAATTTAAGTCGTCCATATGCATATCGAGTAGTGCATATGTGACATTTATGTAACTTTTTCTGGAAACAAACTTTTGCTACTCGTTGTCTGTGTTATGCCAATATTAACTGCACTGTTATCTGCCTATGCTTTCCTCCCATTAGCTTGCTATCTAAATCTTTTTCCTTTAAAAGGTGCACGTTCACATTCACACATGATCAATCAGTAGATGAAATCAAAGAATTGGAAAAATGAAACAAGGAGAATTGCAAGAGATCAATGAATATAAAAGCAGGCAATCAGCTAAGACATAGTATGGTGATAGAATAGTGACGATAACAACGCACGCCTGCCGCCACCAAGGGCGCTGTGCACTGGTTTCTGGCGACCAAAGAGATGAAACTTTTCCTCCTCCGTCTCTTCATTATGAACCTTTTCCTCTGATGGTTCAGAAAGATCTGGATCTCCTGACATGTGCGATTAAATTTTCCTACGTACAAAAAACAATTTTAAATATAAAAAGGGCGGACTACAATTTGCATGTAAAAGCTAAAAAGGTGAAACTCTTCTCGATATCAAGAAACAAAAAGCACATCTTGACCAACATAAACTAGTTGTTGAGACACACTCGATGTTAAGGAAGAAAGCAAATAGATAAAAAGGAAACATTAGACCTACTAACAATGAAAAAAGAATGACATCTCACTTATGAATTTTGGTATGATAGGAATCACTGTGGGAAGAAGCTATTGCTTTGGTTTTTCTTCAATTAAAGCTATTCTTGTTTATTTAGGGTAACTGAAATAGTCAAAGTGCCTAACTAACATTGAGAAAATAATGTTACAGGAAATCGAACTTACACCATGTCTCTCCTAATTCTCAGGATTTCTTTCTGTTTTTTTAAAAAAAGAAAATAGTTAAGAGAAATTGTGAATGATGACTGATCTTAGCATTTTATTTCCATGATTTTATGTGTCTTTTTTTTTTATTTATTTTCCAACATACATGAAATAATTTGCTATTTTATTTTTTACGGATTTTTTTTGCACTTTTTATTTATGATTAACCTGCTAAAATACTCTATACAAACTTTATGTATTATGCACACAGTTACATGATATCACATATGTTTTTAGTAATAACTACAATATTTTTTGCTATAAATATATATAATTAATTTATAATAAAAAATGAAGAAAAATTGTTCAAGCAGCACGTGCAGAAAACTACTTCATAGTGTTTCGTTTTGTTTTTTGGGTGTTTTATTTTGTGGTTTGGAGATAGAGAGAGAAAAATAGTGAAAAATAAGTGTGTGTTGGAGATAAGTGTGTATGTTTGGATTTATTTTTAAAAATAATTTAAAATAAGTGTTGTATGTTTGATGTTGTGTTTTGGGAGACAAAAGTCATTGTTCATTGTCAAATTGTGTCTATTTTATGTATATTTATTGATATATGTGTATATATGTATTGTATGTTCAATGTTGTATTATTGGGAGACAAAAATTACTGTTCACTGTGAAATCATGTCTCTTTTATATTAAATTTATATATATGTGTGTGTATGTATATATTATATATAGAAAATCCAAGACCAAAAAACACACGGATAAAATGTAAAACAATGTAGGCAATTATTGGATGTATTTTGTCCCATTTCAGGAACAGTTCAAAAATGAAACCAAATATTGTGCGTGTGTTTTGTTTTTTTGCCACAGGCTGATTTTTTAACAATAAAAATTAATTATTTTATTGCTTAAACTATGGAAAAATAAGATAAACAACTAATTATTGGGGCTCAAAGATAACTCAAACATTTTGATATTCAATTAAAATAGATCGATAAAAATTCATTTCAAATTTGATTTATTAAATTTAATAAACAAAATTTAAACAATTTTTTTTTTGCTCAATAAGCTTTAGAGTTTAGCTCGAACTCGATTTGAATAATACAAAAATAATAAAATATACTTAAAAATATTAAATTACACGAGTTCAACTCGTGTTTGATCTAACTGAATCATATTTAAGCTCGATTAAATTAAAAATCAAACTAAATTCATATGTACTTTTTAAAACTCGATAAATAATTCAAACAAGTTTGAAGAATTAACTTGATTTGAATTATTTAGAGCTATGCTGGCTATTGTGTGATGTTCTTATGGTCTGGAAATCAGTTTTAATGTGCATGCTTTATTTAAAGACAGCTTTATATAGAAAGAAACATGTACGTAGGTAGAAATATGGCAATAACAATTCTCATCTCTTCCTTCATATTCTCCAAGAATACAACACTGTTTGTCCAAGAAACATAAAACACAAAAAAGACATAATACCAAAAATTCAACAACAATAACAAAGAGTACGAAACAATGTGTATCTTGTCTACCATACATGTCTTTCTTGATTTGTATCTCTTTCAGCTCAAGGTACATCTATATATATATATATATGTATATATGTCTACAATTTTTTCACATTCAAGTTAACCCCATTGCCCGGTTCAATGACCAAACTCAGCGCCGGTGAGTGGATATAGGAGGGGGAGAGGGTGAAGCTGAAGTTGGATAGGATGAGAGCAATCAGCACCTTGAGTTCAACCAAGGCCAAGTTCTGTCCCAGACAGACTCTTGGCCCAACCCCAAATGGCATGTACAAGTGTGGGAACTTGCATGCGCCTGTTATCCCACTTGCAAACCTCTCGGGGTTGAACTCGTAGGCGTCCGGCCCCCATATCTCGGGATCCGTGTGCGATGTCAACACGTAGGTCCATACGTTCATGCCCTTGGGCACGTCTATGTTGCCGAATTTCATGTCCTTGAAGGCCTCCCTTGACACTACTGTCACTGGAGGGTATAGTCGCAACGACTCGTTGATCACCATAGTCAGCTGCCATTCATCATAAGAAGGCTGAAATTAGTACTTAACAGAAGATGGTGTACTAGAAACTTCAAAGTGTTAAATCAGTGCTACCTCGTTTAAAAGCTGAGAAGCAGTATATAAATGTGTTTAACTCATGACCACTTACTTGTTTCATCTTCCGGATCATATCATAATCCAAGGTTTGGCCTTTGCAAACTTCAAGAACCTCAGCTCGCACGCGTTCTTGCCACTTGGGGTTCGAGGCTAGAAGCATGAGGCACCATGTAGCCGAAACAGCAGTGGTCTCGTACCCCGCCAAGTATATGTTCTTGCAGTTGTCTACAATGAACTTGTCGAGCATGTCTGAGCTCAACTCGCTGTTCTTGGCTCCCTCCAGAAGCATTTGCAATAAATCCTTCTCGTATCCTGCTTCTTGTCTCTCCTTCACCACATTCAAAATCAACGTTCGGATGTCCTTCTCCAACGCCCACGCCTCCCTGTTGCTCTTGGTGGGGAGATGTCTGTTCAATACACGTCACAAATACTTCAATGCCTGTTCTTGAATCCCTCAAAAAAGACACGACGAATGTGTCTGAGAGTGTTGTGTTGGTATTTACCTCATTCCCGGAATTCCAGTGGCCAAAATTCTCTTGGAGGCAGCTTCTTGGAGGGCTCTGAGCTTGAAGAAGATCTCCTCTCCTTTGGAGTAATTGCTCCCAAAACAGGCTTTTGAAATTACATCTCCAGAAAAGCTTCTCATGTGTTGATCAATTTTTATGTCAGCAATTCCACTCCTGCTCTCATCTATTCTGCTTTTCCAGGAGTTGATCAGTGTGACTGTGGACTCTGTGATTATGTTCATCATCCCCTGTCAAAATTTTCACCCCACTTTGTTAGTTCTACCATTACATCTACACAAATTCAAATTATTAGCCTTCACTTTTTGAAATTAAATGGTATCTAATAGTAATACACGAAATTTTTTACCCAAATTAGGTCTGATCGAATCAAAGTTAATGACAGAGCCCACACTTCCTAAACTATACATCAATCACATCGCAAGTGTATCGCACTTGCCATATAACTGATCCAAGAATCGGCCAAACCCAGTTTGGGTTAGAATTTTTCAAGCAACACGAGTGCTGAGTTCAAGAATTTGATTACACATATATATCTAGGGATAATTATACCGTCCTCCCCTGAAATTTGGTGTAATTACATATAAACTCCCTGTGGTTTAACAAAATACATTTAGTACCCTAAT
This sequence comes from Sesamum indicum, assembly GCF_000512975.1. Classification (NCBI taxonomy): domain Eukaryota; kingdom Viridiplantae; phylum Streptophyta; class Magnoliopsida; order Lamiales; family Pedaliaceae; genus Sesamum; species Sesamum indicum. The sequence continues at coordinate 5,376,856 of NC_026150.1, forward strand.
ATTCGTTTCTGTCTGACAAACAGATTTATTCCTCAATCAAAATTTACCAAATTTATAGATATTAAAAAAAAAAAAAAGATCATCTTTATTGACTTATTACTAACTTATTGTAGATCAAATAAATCTTTGACGGGATTTATGGAATAAGCTTTGAAATAAATTGGAATTTACCTTGACTTTGTCCATGTAGAGTTCAGGAGCAATAACTTTCCTTTGGTGAGCCCAGTAAGGGCCATTGGATGTCAAGATGCCTTGGCCCAACAAAGACCCTCTTTCTTGGGCTTGGTACAAAGGCTTCCCCAACTCTAAAGATGTGCATGTGGTTATCTCTCGTACCATATCCGGCTGTGTTACGTGCAGTATTTGTGTGTTCCCCAATGCAAACATAAACACTTCGCCTGCATCCAATTATTCAATTTTATTTTATTTTCTACTATATATGTAAACATTTCATACAATATATATTCACTCCTAATTAATTTATTAGAAATAAAAATTAATTTTAAATTTGTAGTTAAAGATAATAATTTAAAACAATCCGCTCATTTTATTTGATTTCCGTCAGAAAATGTAAATTTGTGTGCAAAATGGGGTCGTCACGTACAAATATGTGACTTTTTTCAATAAAATTGACATTTTTCGATAGACATTGACAAAAATATAATATTTTTTTATAATATGGTCCTCAATGTAAAATTAATGTGGACTAAAAATGGAATCACAAGACAAAAAAAATCATCATTTCTTTAAATTTTGTGCATTGATAATATTATATTCATGCACATCTAAAATTAACAAAAATTATTTAAAGAAAAGATCGGTCTAATCACTTATTTATTTTATTTCTCTTACATATAACTAAATAAAAGTCAAATGTTGCGGCATAAATCATAAAAAAATAAAAGAAAATAGATATTTTCTCGATTCTCGATAAGAAAAAAAAATTACTTTATTATAAATCCATCTCTTGTGCATAATCATTTAAACACAATAGCACATTTTAAATTCTATGTCATAAGTTATAATATTTCAAAGTTAATTAATTGAATTGATATAATAGTCAAATTCTATTGGCAGGTAGTTTGGCAAAATGTCACGTCCAAATTATTGATTTTTAATTGTACATGCAACAGCTCAACCCCTTCCAAAAACCCATAGGCGAACCTTTTTTCTCCCCCACTCGTTCCTTCACACAATTGATTTTTGCAATTTAGTTGTTTGTCGAAGAATATGTATATTAAAAATATTTTTAATATGTATGTAATTTAAATTTATTCTAAAATTATTTAATTAAATAAAAGTAAAATGAGAATTTGTAAAATGATTTTAAATTTAAAATAATATTCATGAATAAAGAATTACTTTTGATACTCGTACAATCTTTACGTATCCAATCTACCTATAAAAAAAATTATCCCCCTATGAAAAAAAAGAACACCTCCATGTATTTCGTAAAATACAACAATTTACCTCTCTATATTTTTTTAAAATGGAGCAGTTTACCTCCTTAGACAGGATGGTAAGTTGCTTCATTTTAGAAAACACAGGGAAGTAAATTGCTATTCTTTTTCATAAGGGAGTAATTTGCTTATTTACAATATCATACGGGATGAATTGTTATTCACCCATTTTTCAAATCGTAAAATATCTGATAGAGTATGTGTGTATGAGGTGAATATTTAGTACTATAGGGGTGTAAGTGTAATTATTCAAAATAGATGGATGAGTTTTATTAATACCTCCACACATTGATATCGCATTAATATATGATTGACTCGTATTTTTTTAAAATTAAATTATAATTTAAAAGTGGAATTGTATATAATACACACGTAGTCAATGTGTGGCTCTAAGTATAACACAAGATTCTTTACCTACGAAATAGACCTTTGCATGCATCTTTGACGAAAGGTCTAAGTCAATTGCAAATACTTATCAAAGTAAAGGAAAATTCAGATTTCAGTTCTATAAGTATAGGTTGATAAGTTTAATTTTATACGAATCTATTTTAATAATTTTAAATTTTTCGTAAATTAAAAACAAAAATGACCATAAAAATACCTACACGTTGTATTTTTTAATTCGTTTTTATTCTTGAAGTGGATTTTTTTTAAAAATTATAGAACAAAATTGTTAAAATAAATCGTACAGGACTAAAATTACGGGACGGACAACAATCAAAATTGCAAGTTCACCTCGAAGGTAAATGATACAATTAGCAAAATTGAAGCATACCGTATTTCTTCTGCCACTCCTCAAAGAACGGAAAGAGGGTGGTACCGCAGTTGTGGGTGGCGGGAGGGCCGCACATGGGGGGGGCGGCGGCGGCCGTCTTCAGCTTCTTGATCTCCAATATGTTCCCTAGCAGCGGCAGCGGGGGCGGCCCACTGATCCCTTGCTTCCTCAGCACAGACCTCAGCCTCTCAGGCTTCCGTACCAAAACATTGTACAAATGCAGAAACAAACCCACAACGCCAATCACCACCACAGACCCTGAGAATTTGAGCACAAATTCCAACTCCATAGCCCTCAAAGATCAGCCTCTCTCTCTCTCTCTTTCTCTCTCTCTCTCACACACACACACACAGTGAAGTGAAAGTGTTGGGGTGAGATGTCTGATTGAGGGGAGTATTTATAGCGCATGTATATGGGGTAGGTGTTTGGCTTCAAGACATTAATATCCTAAAGCTTTAAATTATTCGTATGAAAGAAGAGACTTCTGCTGACGAGAATATTGCCGTCATTGTAGAATGCAATAGTTAACACTGTATTTGGATTCATGTTTTCGTATTTTTTGATATAAGATAAAATACATTTAATATTTATTTTTCTATTTTTACACCTTATTTATGTATTTTTTATTTTTTAAATTTCTACATATATATATAATGTAAAAGAGATATGATTTGACAATAAACAGTAATTTTTGTCTCCTAAAAATACAATACTAAACATACAATATTTATATATAAAAATATATATAAAAGAGATGATTTGACAATGAACAGTGATTTTTGTCTCCCAAATCCCAACATCAAACCTACACCACTTATTTTAAAATATTTTAAATTACCTTAAAACACAAATCCAAACATACCATCTATCTTCAACAAACACTTATTTATCTTTATTTTTCTCTCTCTATCTCCAAAACGCAAAACAAAACACGCAAAGTACAAATTCAAACATTACGTAAGTGTTTTTTGTTGTGGAAAATTTAATCATTTAGATAATTGCACCACAAAATAGTTGAGTTTTTGCTATATTATAAACCACCACACACGATTTAAAATTATGATAAATAAATATTATTAATTATAATAACATAATATCAAAACAAAAATTTAAATTTTTACCACGATCAATCAATATTCGTCATAATTTTTTAACCATTATAACTAAAACATTTGCAATGATTTTGACCACATTTGCGGAAATAATGACTAATGACCGTCGCAAAGCTGTAATTAATTTATATTTTCCACGATTTTCTCAACCATAGCGAGAAAAAATTATATTTTTTCTAGTATTTTCTCATATAATTTTAAAAATCTTGCATATTGAGAACATAATTATCGGACCTGCTAAAATAGTCGAAAAAGTAGGCATGGTCAGCTTAATTGGCTGCAATTTTTTGGGCCTATTACTAAATTCCTATCATTTTTGTTCTTAACTGTGAAATTCTTAAATTATATAATTATTCAAATAAATACATACAAAATTAAAAAGTTACTTTTGTGCTTACAGCACTAAAATAGTAATTTCCACATTATTGTTGGAATTTTGGTAAGAAAATAGAGGAAGGGGGGATGGATGGAATGTGGAGTTTCCAGCTTCTAGAGGTCACTTTGCATGACTGGACTTTAATTTGGATGAAGAGGGCCGACGTGATTGCCCACCAATACCCTTTCCGGAGTTGTAAGTCAAAGTCTTGGGGTTTGTTCCTTGGTTTTGTATAATAATGGGGAATTTTGATTTTGAATCTCGTTAGATGACGTGGTGTGCAATGCAATTGATTAGTTATTGTGCGAGCTATTATTTATTTTATTTTTATATAAATTTTTTAATTTATTGAGAAAAGACTTTTTATTAAAGAAAAATACTGTTTGATCTGATTTCATATAAAATTTACGATTTTGTTTCGAAAAAACGTCTCATTAGGAATAAGTTCTTGGTAAGAAAAAATAGCAATTTGCGTTTCATAACTTATCTTCATTGTGATTTTGTTCGTATTTATCTTAGCACTCACCGTATTAGTTCATAAGTCGCAAAAACTTGCAATTTTTATCCCAAACTACAAATTCGTTAATGGCTAGGGGGTGCGGTGGCAACGGTCCCGCAATAAAAAAGACGAACAAGAAAGAAAAAACATATACTTTTATATTATTTTTTAACTAATATATAATAATTAATATATTAATATTATTTTTATAAATATATATTATATATAAAATGATATTTTTATTGGTTATATAGATGGGCATGTGTAATGAACCACTGCCTAAGGGAGTATTTTACTCTTTTTTTTATAATATGAAGATAAATTGCTCATTTTTTTTTTAATACGGGAATAAATTGCAGTTTTTTTTATTTATTAATTGCACTAACTATTTAAGATTATTATTTTATTTTCACATAAATTTGTTAGTTGTTAATATAGTAATGAGATAATGGGTAATGATTGAGAAGATAATGAGATGGCTTTGGATTCCACACATTGAAACTCATAGATAAGATGAAAGTTGAATTCGTTGTCGCATCAAATCATTGGTTCGCCACACAGCGGATATAATTTCTTTTATGTTAAATCCTATTGCTTTTTTCTTTTTTATGGGTTAAATGTAATTTACATTTACTTTAAGAAAAATGAGCAATTTATTCTTGGTAAAAAATAAAATAATAATTTACCCTTTGCATTATCAGGAATAAAGTAAAATGACTCTTGATGCGTTTCATGAATCACATAGACTATATTTTTTAAGACTATCTAGAATTTATGTTTGTCTACATAGACGATGCTTTAATTGTATTTAAATATATGCAGGATTATTTTAGACATCTCGAAATATTCTTTGATGCATGTCATAAAGAAGGTTTAGTACTTTCTAAAAAGAAAGTTATTATAACTATCAATAAAATTAAATTTTTAGGAATTCTTATTGACGAAGCATGTATCGAATTGCATGAGCATATATTATGAAGAAAATCAACATGTTTTTGGACATTTTTTAAAGATGAGATGCAACTTTGAAGTTTCTTCGGAGTTGTTAATTTTTTGTAGGGTCTTGCAAGATACATGAAGGATTTTCGACCACTTCTATATAGCACGAAGTGAAAATAGAAAGAAATCCATGTCGAACGAGTTCGTGAGTTAAAACATCTAATATAACCTGCCAAATGCGGCAATCCCACAGAATGAAGATGAATTGGTAGTCTATAACGACGTTAGTGAGTACAGATGGGCAACAGTGCTCATGAAGAAGACAGTTACTTGTGGAGAACCATGTAAATACATAGGAGGATTGTTCACTAAACAACAAGTTAGATTTTAGCATATTAATCAGAAAGAATTTTTTGTAGTTCCGAAGGCGTTTAATAAATGACATTTATTCTTATTAGCCTAAGAATTTACTTTGAAAGTCGATAATAGAATATTAAAATTTTCTTGAAAAATAAACTCGAATCTAAAATTGAGGAGGCTTGTGTTATTAAATGGCAAGTTGAATACCAATATTATTGTTATAATATTGTCATTATTAAATCTCATGAAAATAGTCTTACAGATTTTTTGACGAGAAATGGAAGCATCTAATTAAAGTAGACTCCACCATCACAAGATTCAAGCACCTTTGGAAAAACCTGAAGAGCTTGGAAAGAAATCTGGATAGCTAATAGTTAAAGCCCAAATAGCTGGCTAAGTGTAACAAGTTGATCTTGGCACTGTCTGGATCACCATCAAGAGTACCAAACTCGCTTCTTGCACGTTAAGAGACACATTAAAGGAACTAATTCAAAAGGCATCATCTTCGATGATGACTTGAGAATTACAAGCGCATCGCTCTAAACCTGCACTTGGAAACATGGCTCTAAACCTTTAGCGGTATATTTGTGTACTGCTAGCACAAGGCCATCATCACTATAAAGACTAAGCAAGACCATAATAGTTGCACTAGGAAAATATAACAACACATGAATGCTCAAAGGGTTTAATCCAGAAGAAGTTCGAGAGTTTATGATTTTGGGGTTTTAATTCATACTACAACACTTTAATTTTCAAAAATCTCAAAACTTTCGGAATGAATTAGTGGGGTGGTTTATGATTCCAATCCCACCTTAAACTAAGAGGTATTTTGGAGCTCAAGTTTATTTCAACAGCTCCAGAAGTCCAAAAAGGGTTCTCATCTAGCATTCCACTTTATCAAATTACAGAGACCCAGCATGGCCAGATTCACTAGAATTAAGGTTGTAACATGAGAAGCTCCTTTGATGTCATTCCTCAATGAGGATCAAATTTCCACTAGAAGGGTTTGGGGATTTTAGGGCTTTCTCACTGAGATAGACAAAGTCAAGTTTCTATTTAAAATATTTTTAGATGAATTAAATGGATTCTTTTTGTTAAACTCCATAACAAAAAAGTAGTGAGTTTGCAGAAAGCCTATTTGAGAAGAAGAGGATGCTCGTATTGAAAAGTAAGCTACCCATAACAAAGACTGAACGAAATAAGGCATGCAATATGATAAATGTAGAACAATGGCATAATCGTTTATACCTTTGTTGTGAATTAAAGGAAAAACTCTTATTTGGAACAAAAATCTGGGTGATTTGGTAAAACTTGAGTCCAAACTAGAGAAGGGTAAATGACAACAAACAATTTTTTACAAGGCAAGGTACATTCCTAAGAATGTGAAAAATCAAAGAGAAGATTATCGGCAAAAACAAATAAAAGAAGCTCACAGTCTGAAAAGCAAGATAGCAACAACTAGAAAAGCAGTGGCCGACAAGCCAGAATGGTCATCGTAAGGTATCAATCCTCCAGAAAACAAACCAAGCCCAAAGAACAAAGAACTAGAACTACCAACTATTACAGATTTTGATAGGGTTTGAAAACCCCTTATACAACAATTTACAGAATAAATAATTACAGATTTATATAGATACAAAAACTAAAAAATTACAGTTAATATAAAATAGAGAGAAAGAAAAACCACAGCGGTCTATAAGAATAAGGCTCAGAAAGCCAAATCCAATCAATGTAAACCCGAAGCAACAAAGGCCATAACCCACTCACGGTTACATGGAATCATTGAGCCACAAAGGCACCACAATTGCCATAAAGACTATTAGATTAACCTAGGGCCAAAAAGGCTTACATCTACAAGATCTGTCAACCACTAAGGCTAGTTCATGAAAAACTTTAAGGAACACAGAAGGGGATTATAGAAAAGAGAAGGGTTTCAAGTTCTGAACTTAAACTAGATTGAAGTCAACAATATATATAGGAACAACCTATTTAATTCCAAAAGAGAATCAAGGAAAAATGGCGGAGGAGACCCAACACCAGAGAGAAGAGAGAGAGAGAGAGAGAGAGAGAGAGAGAGAGAGAGAGAAGACTGAGAGAAACAATGAGTCGGGAAAGGGATTAGGGTTATGATAGAGAGAGGAAAAGACAAACCTAATAAAAGGGGGCAAAGCGGGTAACCATAGTGAACCGAGTCAGGGAATGGGCTAGGGCCAGGGGCACATGGGCCAAGCATCATGAGGTGGACCAGTCCCAGCCATCCAGTGAGATGGGTTGGGCCAAAAGGATTTGGGCCACAAATATTAACACTCATAGCTGGAAAGCATGGGCCAAAGTAGATGACGAATGTATGACACCATCTAAAACAAGTTTGAAGTCTGAGTTTGAAGTCTGGGGGCTATTATAAATAAGGAGCTAGACGCATATGAGGATCATCAAAAAGTTTCTCTAGTTCTTTAAAAAATAATATTAGAGTCTTTTAAAAAAAAAATGTGTATTAGTTCTATCATTATATTGGGATTTACTCACAGAGTGTAGTCGTCTTGTCTATGAGAGGCTAATAGTTATCTCCTTTGATAGAGGAAAAGAATATCTATGTAATATTTCAAATATTTTTTCAATAAAAGTGCAGGCTTTTGTTCAACTTATATCCAAAATTTATAAAACTTCTGTTTTTGAGTGGCTTCTACGCCTTAAGGCAGGAAACAAAATAAGTCTATGCATTTTGTTGATAAATGAGCCAAGTACTTACAGATCATCTGCTACGCTAATATAGTTGAAGGAAGTTCGTAAAACCAAAAGCTTAAAATATTTGGTGGCAAGACGGTTAAATCAAAATATAAATCTATGAAAATTTAATTTTATTTCAAAAATATGTTAGGCCCAACGGAAAGCATGGGGTTGGACTACTTGGTTTTAGCTCTAAAAGGGCAAATTTATCAGTAATTGAGTCTAAGTACCAAAGGCAATATTATTTTAAAACATAAAGGATAAAAATAAAATTTGAAACTATCGGGTACTAAAATTGAGTTAAAGTTGAGGTACTAAAAGTTAAATTATCCCATATTAAAAAAGTTCATATATGTCACTTGCATTTTCTTTGTCAAAATCCTACATGAAAAAAGTTTGCCATGTGTGAATCTTGTTGATGCCGGCGGCGAACATAAAGGGGTCCTGCCACAGTGTCTCCTCATTCACGATTTGGATTGGCAGTAGTAATTTTGCGGCCCCTAACCTCTCCTTGATAGGAATTAAATTTAATCAAATTATAAATAAGGATAATTCTACTGTTATTCTCTAAATTTTGATGTAATTATATATGAATTTATAATTTAAAAAATTATATTAAATACTCGTGACTTTTATTTAAATTTAACAAATAGATCCATCTGTTAGTAAAAATCATGAAATTTGTTGACATTAGCAAAAAAAATTGAATCAAAATTCAGATTTATTCTTGATTTGCTTATTATAGATTTATTGCAATGTAAACGAATCTTTTCTGATTAAACTATTTTTGTATATCTTCACACGCTAATGTATTGTGATGGGTACTTGTAATTAAATTAAATTATAAGGGTAAGCAGTGTAATATATCTAATTGGTTGACATGCAATAATTCTGTAATAAGTCAATCAAGGTCAAATATGAATTTTCATTCAACTTGTTTATAATGTTAGCAAATTTCATGTATTTTACTCATGGATGGATCTATTTGTTGAACACAAATAAATGTTAGAGGTATTATGTGTAATTTTACAAACTACAGGAATTTATGCGTAATTACACTGAACCTCTGGAGAGAGCCGTGTGCTTAACCCTTGTAAATATATGCTGAAAATATTAAAAAAGAAAATTTTGAAAGACAAAATTTACGTGATTTCAAGAATTCTTTTATGTTTATGGTTGCTCAAGATCAATTTTTCGTACAATAGTTTCAAGTTAATTATAACAAAAGGTCGCTAATTAATTCTTTAGCTAGTAGTCGTGTACACTCGATGCGTGTGTAGAAAAAAAAAAGAAATAATTAATTAAATTAATTAAAAAAAATATGGTTGCTTGTGAAAGAAAAAAGTATAGCTAATGGTATTTTGGAAAATTAATATTTGCCACCCATTATAATTATTATAAATGTCTTATCCTAAATAAATCATATAGATATAGATAAAAATTATGTAGAAAATAATGTGAAAATTATGAAGAGAGAGAAAAATAAAAACTTTGGAAAAAAAATATTCGTCCTATAACTTTAGCAATATTATATATAGCTCTTTATTTATTAATTTTGTGTATATTTGGTCCTTTAGCCTAATTCAGTACTTTTTTGCTCTTTAGATTTTTTAATTTATTTTTAAAATTTTATATTTTTTTTAGTTTTGATCATAGTAGTTTTTAAATCATTATTATTATTATCTTCATAATCTTATTTTATTCAAATACCTCAAAATTTTAATTTTAAAATAAATACGACATCTCATAAGCTTTGAAAATATTTTATAAAATATACGAGTTTATAAAATATTTTAAACCGGCAGCCATAACTAGTTCCAGGACAAATTTGGCTCTTGATGTTTTCGCAGTGAAACCCGATTCAAATCCCATCATTTTAATAAACTTTTATATTTTTATTTATTGAAAATTTTGCGTATATTCTTATTTTACTTACATATAATACATAAAATTAATATTTTTCAAATCAAAATTATGATGTAAAATAGTTTAAAGACACTTTGATGTATATACAAATAACATATATTTTAAAACTTAAAACATGTATATATAATAAATTTATGAAAAAATTTAACCTCTCAATAGCATTATTATTTCACATTTATAAAATATATTAATATTCTTTTTTTACAAATAATTTTTAATATTTAAATTTTTTAAAAAAATCAAATCAAATGGATCGAAAATTCAGGTCAAGTTGGGTCTTAAATTAATTGAATTCAAATTCCATCCCTCTTATAAAAAAAATAAAAGGGTTGGGTTGCAGCTGACAACCATTACAATGTTTCCTTGACTTTGTATTCATTTTCCACAAAGTCAAGATTGTAGCGCCCACTGCCCACTACAATTCGGCCAACCAACAATGACCTGTCACCCGAACATAACTTCCATGGCTGCTCATGCTTTCACTCCAATCCTATATATATATATATATATATATATATATATATATATATATATATATATATATATATATATATATATATATATATATATATATATATATATATATATATATATATATATATATATAAATTATTATTGTACGTATTTCTTGCGAGCATATAAAATATTATAACATAAGATGATGAAAAAAAAAAAAAAGGACACAAAATATAGTGAGGCGATGAAAGAGAAAGAAGTATGTGGGGTTAAAGTAAGAAAATAAAATTTAATTATGAGTTTATTAAAAATATTGAAGCTTGTAAGAAAAATAAATATCAAGTACGGTTTCCTACGTCAACCAATAGAGCAAACGCATCTCGAGTTATCGAGCATAGTGTCTAGTCCAGGATGGGAATCGACACCCAATTTCATACCTTAGACTTAGATCGAGAGATGGATGATGGAAGGACCGTACCTGTATGGTAATCGGGAGCCTAAAATGTTCACGTCAAAATCATTGCTAGACGGCCACCCATGATGATGGAAATTTCTGATTAATGATTTATTGAAAATAAATTAATTAAATTTAATTTAATCAATCATTATGTTGGACACTAGCTGAGAGACAAAATTAATTGTAATAGGGTTCATTAAAATTATGAAAGTTTTTTAGGGCAAAATTTATGAAGAACATGAGAGAAAAAAAATGGAGCAGTGGGTTGAGAGAAAAGAAAATTATATTTGTAAAATAATTAAAAAATATTAGAATTACTATATGGGCAATTTTTTTAGAAAGAATAAAATGAATGAAAGGATAAAAAAGGAGAGCAAAATTTTAAGATTTTTTAATTGAAAAAGTTGTCAGGAGCTCTCTTAAAATTTATTATAATTATAAAAATAAATTACACACCTTCTATGAGATTTGGCATAATTATAAATACCCTTTTATCGCTTGAAAAATTACCACTACTCCTCTTGTAATTTATAATTTTTCAAACATCAGGGGAGAATTTGTAATTTTTCAAACAACAAGGGGACATTCGTAATTATGCCAAATCTCAATAGAGATCGTTGTAATTTGCCCTATGTTTCATCGTTATCTGAAAAATTATATGTACCTTTTAGAATTAACGGTCGTCTAAAAAGTACCCATTCGTGACAGCTCATTATGGTGAGTATTTGTTAGATGGTCATTGGTCAGAGGGAGATATTCGTAATATTTATAATTACAATAAATTTTATGGGGATCTCATTGTAATTTACTCTTTCTAATAATATTGGCGCTCAAAATGTTGAGACGAAAATTTTTAAGGGTAAATTAAAAAGGGCTACCATAAGGCCTGCCTTGATTACAAATACTCCTCTGTTATTTGAAAAACTACAAATACTCCCTCCGAAATTATAAATACACTTATACAATGGCCGCCACAAGAAAATGTTTGTTAGCGTATTTGTAATTTCAGATAAATATATATAATTTTTTGAATAATAAAAAATATTTATAAATATAACAAATTTCAAAAAAAGCCGTTGTAATCTAACCGAATTTTAAATGTCATTATTTCAAAGACTTTTGAAAATGTGGACGCTGGAATTTGGTGGTTGGGTTCAAATTCATTTCTCTAATGATTAATATGTTTTGACTTATGGAGAAGTTAACTTAAAAAGAAATCCATAAAAAAATATTCTAAATAGACACGTGCTGGCCGCTAAGGCCTTTTTTATTAAATATTGACAATTTGTTGATATTAAATATTAAATAAATATCCATATATTTATACCGTTTATTAAGATGGAAGGTTTTAAAATAACTAATTTGATAGGCAGAATGTGAATGTATTAAAATACCCATTTATTTTTACTTCTAGAAGGGTCATTTTTTTATTTAATTAGTTATATCAATAATTTTTTTTTCATGGATATTTAAAATTAATTTATTTTATCAGTCTGGTCAGTCATTCACTTTAATTTAATTTTATTAATTAAATAAATATTATAAAAAATAAATTATGCACATATATTGAGTGTGTTCGATTGTTGGTATTTATATATACTTTGTTAATATTATTTCACCAAATATATTACTCTTCTCTCTTTCTTTTTCTTTAACTACAAACTTTTTCACCTTCTCTTAAACTCAAATCTCACTATTTTTTTTAATATTTGAATTTATATTTTTGAAAAATAACAACTCATATTTTAGTTTTCAATTTATTGAGTACATTAATTTGAGTGTGTCACACACATTAATTATTTAGCCGGATAAATTACAACGACCTCTCCTGAGGTATTTTTATTATTTAAAAAGTTATATATACTCCTTGATATTTGATGAAATTATGTAATCTTTGGATGGAGGATGGAATTATCCTTACTAATTTATTTTATCAATAATTTTATATTAATGCCGTGTTAAAAAACAAAATATTTCAGTAATTATAATAAGCTGTTCATTTTACACTTTTATTTTTTAAATAAATTGAAATAAAATTTAAATTATGCGCATATATTGAACGTGTTCGATCGTCCGCTAATATAAATATGTATGATAACAACAATTTAGAGGTTAATAGCGATAACTTTATTTCTATTTTGATTTTCACAAAAGGTAATTTAAATTTAACCCTTTAAAAATATTGATTCTATTTTAATTTAGAGTTAATTATATTTTGTCATTCAAACTATGTTCGTTTTTACACTTTGACACTTGAATTCTTTTTGTTGTGTCAATTTATCATCTCAACTTTACAAAATGTTACACTTTGTCATTTATAACTGTTTTTCAACCAATTTTTTTTATCGAAAAAGTATCACATCCAATGCACATGTGATGTTTAAGGGTTATGTCTTGTGATATTTTTCACATATACACAGCATGCGATATTTTTTCAACAAAAAATCAATAAAAGTCAATAAGTACGATAGCCTTGTATAAAATATGGCAAATTCTATGGCGCACAACATCAGGCATTATACATTACGATTTTTTCTTAATGCAATTTATCTCTATGGAAAAAAAAATCAATAAAAAAGTGATTATATATGGCAAAGTGCAAAATTTATAAAGTTGAGATGGTAAATTGGCACAAAAACTTTTTTCTAATAATAAAGTGTAAAAACAAATATAGTTCGAATAACAAAATGTAATTTACCCTTTAATTTATATATCAAATTTAAGAATATAAATAGGTGAGCAGTCCCTCCAAACTTCTTCTTATGTTTTATTAAATTAACCCAAAGTCAATTTACCACTTGACATATTAACTATTATTAAACTCAAGATAAATAAAATATTCCAAAATGGTCACTAGAAAAGAAAAAAAGTAAATTTTTTGACTTAGTCATTCCATTCTAGAATTTCAAGTTTTACTAGAAATTGAAGGGCAGTCAAAAAAAGTTGTCTAGTTATAATTGCTTTCATTTATTAACAGAGTAAAAAAATAAAAAGTAATTTCATACACAAAAATTCAGGTCAATTATTATTAGGGTAAATTGTACTGACATCTCTGGAATTTAGGTCTATTTAGGTAAATATTTTTTATTTTTTATAAAATTATAAATACATCTCTCCAATTTCTTTTTTTTTTTTAATGATGATGGTGAATAAATTGCAATAATTCGAGATATATTGCCCAATATTTTAACTCAATTAATACATAAATACCTACACGTTTGATAGGATTCGAACTCATTCATAAAATCTCAGCCTTAACCAAACTACTAGGCTAAGACATCATCAGTAGTACACCTTCAATTCAAGGACATAATTTTACAAATACGCCGTTCGAGTTAAATTACATTGACACCTAGGGTATATTTATAATTTTACAAAGTGCAGAGGATATTTGTGTAATAATTAATCTTAGCATCAGAAAATCAATGTAATTTAGCCTTAATAATAAATTCGTTGTAAGTTTTGTTAGTTGACCATCACCTAATAGTACCCCACAATTTAATTAGCTGTTCAACTATTTACACCTAACTGATTTTACCTAAAATTTTAGGGTAAATTACGATAATCTCCCTTAGTTTGGTATAATTACGAATATTCTTTCAGTAGTTAAAAAATTATAAATACCTTTATGATTTTAACGGTCGTCTAACAACTAAACTAATCAGTTAGTTTTCATTAGTTTCTCATCAATTTTTGGTGATAAACTGATCAAAATACCCATGTGGATTATAAATATAATTTTGTACTTTATTTTTTAAAGATTTTTGAAATTTTTTTATGGACTAGATGTTCTTTTATAATTTTTGAAAATTTTTCATCCACCTCGTCCGATTTTTTTATAATTTTTTAATATATATTTTAAACAATACATTAAGGGTAAAATTGGTAATTTCAAGCCCCCCATTCAAGAATTACATAATTTTATCAAATATGAGGGGAATATTAGTAATTTTTTAAACAATGAGGGGTATTTGTAATTTATGCCGAATTGCAAGAAAACTCGATGGATGGAAGTACTTAAAAATATGTCCGCTTAGCCCATAAAAATATTTCAGAAAATTTTAAAATATAAGTAAAATTATAATTTACTGTCCAAGAAGACATTTCGGTCAGTTCACTACAAAAAATGAATGAAAATCTAATAAAAACTAATGAATTGGACTAGTTGTTAGACGACTGTTAAAATGAAAGACATATTTAGAGAAAATTCTAGTTTGGACCCGACTCCGTCGAATTTAACGAATTATATAGCAAGTGTAATACAAATTTATATTTAATTTAATTCAACTAAACCTGATTCGGACAAATATTATTTTTTTAACCAGAAAGAAAAGAAAGTTGCCGAACTAAGAAGTGGAGATGGAAAGGGCAAAGGTAAGTTGTAATTATACTGACAATTTCAACTAACAAGCTGACAACTATTTAAGTCAAAGAACCCTAAACGAAGACATGGGTTTAACTATTTTAATAATAGGTGGGGGTACAATTGATCTCCATCCCCGACTTTTCAAACCAACTTCCTTATATATTACTTGTTTGAAAGACATCGTCATATTTTTAAAAAATACCAATTTTATAACCGCCCTTATCTTTTTAATTAAATTTAAATTGATCCCTCTAATGATTTTTCGACGTTTATGGCAATCAAATTATATGATTTTTCTAAATTATTCTTCTAGAATTTTACGTCACATTATTTTGGTCTGACGCATTTTAATTTCAATTACAATTTAGTCTCTGAATTTGAATGATGTGTCGTTCCCTGAATTAGTTGCCAGCTCCAGATTCAACCCTTGATCCAACGGCTGAATTTCATCTTCGTCTCCCTCGCAGTGTGATGGCCGACAACTTCTACATTAGAAGGTATAATTACACTTTTATATCCCGAGATTTGATATAATTACATGTAAATCTTTTATGCTTTGAGAAATTATATTTAACACTACTGATGTTTGCTTCCGTCTAATAAATGAGCCTCTCTATTAGTCAAAACTCACCAAATTTATTGATATTAATAAAAAAATCAGGAAAAAATCTATATTTACCCCTGATTGACTTATTGCAGGTTAATAAATTTTATTATGATCAAATTACCCTCATACGTTTCACGCTTTAACCCATGTTATAAGGGTAATTTAGTTCGAAAAATTATTTGACCTGCAAAAAATCAATAATAAATTAATCGAGAGTAAAATATCAATTTTCGTTGAATATATTTTATTTTGTTTTTTGAGTAGAGTTACATGGTATAATAAATAAGATAGCAACTTTCATGAATTGAGTTATGTGCAACAAATAATATTAAATTAATTTATGCCGATATATATAATTATAACTGCTCTCAAGAAAATTATGATTTAAGTAAATCCAACATCAATATTTTAGATACAGTCAATTAGACTTGAATTGATAAATATAATAATTAAAAAATCATAATTTTAATTTTTTCCAATTCCTCCATTTATGTTAAATTCTTCATTTTTTTTCAGATCTTTATAATACCTTTCAAATTATATCAATCATTTTATAATTTAAATGATTTCAAAAAATAGATCTCCGAATACGATAAATAAATTTGTTTTCTATTGAATAAATATAAAATTATAGATTCGCAGTTTGAGTAGAAAAATCTCCTTTTTTTTTCTTTACGTACAACTAAGTACATGAAAATACTGATAAATATGTTCATTTTTGTATTTAGAACTTTTGCCGCAATTTATTTATTTACTTATAATTTTTTTTGATAAATATAAATTTTATTAAATAAATGATAGTATATCGGTACAATACGACAAATTTACTTATAATTTTTGATTTGCTTATTGATGAGAGGTATTATCTTTTTTCATATTGCAAAAGACACATAATAATTTCTTTTAAACTCAAATCCAGTTGTTGACTAAATTTTTTAATTTTGGCTAATTTAATTAATGGTACTTAATACTATTTTAGCTCCTCTAATTATGGTGATTTGTGGTATTTTAAAACTCATTTTACGCACTAATCACGTAATTAGTTATAACTTTGTTGAGTATATATATACAGTAAAACCTCTATAAATTAATAACCTTGGGACCATGAAATTTTATTAATTTAGAGAGATATTAATTTATCGATAAATTAATATTTTATTAATTAAAAGAGAGATTTTTTAAATTCAACAAATTTAGTACATATGTATTGAAAATAAATGAATTCATATATGTTTCATTGATTATATTCATGCATCAATTAATTTTTTATAACTAATTAAATATATTAATTAATATCAATTCATTATTTACAATTAACTATAAATATTCATAGACACATGTATCAATTCATTAGAATAACTTAAATATACATGTTTACATTAATTCGTTGCACTTAAATAACTATTATACCCAATTAAATATATTCATGCATGATGAATGAAACATATACTACATAAATCTCAATACGATAATAAAATAATTCATAACACCCAACCATGTCTTTTCATCTAAAAGACATCACAAAAATCATCCATGAATGATCAAATGCGTAAAGCATTACAGACTTCACATTTTAGTAAATTACCATAATATTTATAATTGTAATATTTATGAATTATTAATTTAGAGTTTTAATGGGACCTAATATTTATAAAGGAATTTTTCAAAAAAATATTATTTTATTATCTTATCGAATTTGATGATTTTTTACAAAGGCCCAAGTCGGGACCGGAAGATTTTATTATTTTATAGAGTTTATTAATTTATAGAGTATTAATTTATAGAGGTTTTACTGTATACGCTAATCAGATAACTACTATAAAATATTATATATATATATATATTAGTTATTAAATAAATATTAAAATTAAAATAAAAAGTATTATTCTTGAGTCACTTTTATTTAATTTAAAATACGTGTCTCAACAAATCAATAAATTTTAATATTCACGTGCCTAATTTTATTAATAAATTATAACTGAAAATTCATATTACAATGAATATGGATTAAACATAAGTTATAATTATAACTATGATACTCATGTATTATAGTTAACACAAAAGTAATTTGTTTGCAATTTTGATTGTTAATATTAATTAATTCAAATAAAATCAAAAAATTAATGTTAAATATCAAATAATTTTAACTCAAAAATTATTATCAAATTTTGTATTATATAGTAATAAATAAACATTACAAATGTAAGTATAAAGTACTGCTATTGAATTGTTTTTCTTTACTTTAATTGTTTTTGTTGGAGTACCGATTTATATGATGCAGTTGTTTTATTTTGAAATATTTAGCAAATTTTTAAACAATGATTCAGAATTTTTATTTTTATTCGTTTATTTGTTAAATGTTTTTATTTTTATACTGATGTATTTAACATCAATGAGTTTTCCTATTTGATTCAATTTTTCTTAATTTGTTTTGTATCATTATTGAAAAACGCATTTCCCTAATATACAAATATAATAGAAAAATTAATATTCATAAACAATTATTACGTTCATGTATAATAGCTAACACAAAAAATAATTTAATGGGTATGGTCCAAATACAATTAGTCCAAGAAGGATGTCTGTTTCCTCAAGATCGCCCCAAGAGGGAGGCTCGCTGGGCTATGCCAAAGGAGGAGCCCCCATCCCAAACTCCGTTTAAGGATGAAGCCTGCAAGCTTGGCCCAAGAAGGAGGCCCAATACAAAGGCCTACTGTATCTTTCCAAGGCCAGCCCGAAGGGAGGAAGGTGCCTTCAAGGGGTTGGACTCTTCAACCTAAGAGGACTCTCCACTAGGTTGGAGTCTGCAAGAAGAAGGAGTCCCCCTTCGTTCGGAGACTTGCTGATTAAGGAAAGGATAAGGTGAAACTTTATCCCCTCATGAATTCCGCCTTCCTCGTTGGGCATGCGGATCCCCCTCACCAAAACTCCTAGCAGATAGGGATTCCCCCTCTATAAATAGGGGAGGTACCCCTCAACAGAAAGTCCCTTTCCATACTCGAGAACCTCTCTTGCTGATACTCTACCACTCTAAATTCGTGCTCTTATATACGGAATTATCACTTTTATCATAATTTCTTGTCATAATTTAGTTTTATATTTATCTATTCTTAAATCCAAGACTAATTTGAGCATCAGAGTGCTAACCTTTTATTTTGCAGGTCCTCTTTCGCAAGATTTTCACTCAATCAGCCCAAAATATCAAGATCTAAAGACTTTGGACGCGTGCTAAAATTGTACACATCAATTGCGTCGTCTGTGGAAAATTGAGTTAAAAGCGTGAGATACCATGGAGACCCCCATCAATCTCAATAACAAGCAGAAGACCGTGGAGGTACTTAACAACAATTAGCCTCTGCAGGTTGTTGTAGGGGCCTCCCTTGCACCAGTAGGAGGGTCCATCCTAGCCTTCCCAACTCTAATGCTGTCTCCTAGAGTGACGGAGCTGTTGGCTGATCCTCCAAGTCGAAGCACCTCTTCTGACACTACATCAGGCGAACTTTTCCTAGCCTTACTGGGCGTGATCCAACAAGTGGTTGCAGCGGCCGTGCGGGAATAGATGGCAACACTAGTCCCTGCCCTTTTAGCCCCTGCGCTGGAAGCAGACATCTTTCAAGGAGGAACAGAAGAAAGTCCCCCAGGAGAAGGCGTCGCTGTGACAGGGGCCCCGCCTACCATGGTACAAGGCCCCCCCCAATTATTCCCCAAGAGGTTCCCCAACAGTGGCTGGCTCGATTAGAGTGCCTTCAGATAGTAGGAGTCCCAAGATAAAAACAACAAGGCGTCCCTTTTACAGACGCTATGATAGCGGTCGAGCTCTTTGTAAATGGTCGCACCCTTGCCATTGCCGAGTATGATGGGTTGATCGACCCCCAAGAACACCTTTCGTGTTTTAAGAATACAACCTTGTTGCACTGATACACGGATGGGATCAACTGTTGAGTTTTCGTCACTGCCTTTGCTAGGGCCGCCCAACAATTGTTTAACCGGTTGCTCCTTGGAGCAATAGGAAGCTTCTAGGAGTTCAGATCTCTTTTCCTGCACCAATGCGCCAGCAGCCGGAAGCTTCGGAAGATGGAGCTCAGTCTCTTTGTGTACGCCAGAGGGACAATG
This sequence comes from Sesamum indicum, assembly GCF_000512975.1. NCBI lineage: Eukaryota > Viridiplantae > Streptophyta > Magnoliopsida > Lamiales > Pedaliaceae > Sesamum > Sesamum indicum. The sequence continues at coordinate 5,397,029 of NC_026150.1, forward strand.
AGCCGCTAAGGGACTACTTGCAAAGGTTCAACACCGCGGCCTTGGAGGTACCCTCCGCCTCACAAGAGGTGAAGGTCAGTACCTTCTCGCAAGGGCTCTTGAACGGGGATTTCTTCAAGTCCCTTGGCAAAAATCCCATTTCAAAGTTCGATGTCCTCTTGGCTCGCGTAGCCAAATATATTAACATGGAAGATACCCAGACGGCCAAGAAGAAAAGTCGGGGAGAAAAGAGGAAGGAGTACAAGAATGCTGTCCTTGGTGAAAAATGCAAGGAACAAGAGGACGATGACCTACTCCATCCGAACGCCTTCTAAGAATAAGCCCTGTCCAGAAGCAAGAATCTCCATAAAAAAAAAAAGAAAAAAATATTACTTCACTAAGGGGACATCCCTCTTAGAAAATAAGCCCTGCTCCCAAGCACGCATCATTCACGGAATAAACCTTGCCCCTTAGCAAGCATCCCCCTCAGTGAATAAATCTTTACATACCTGCTTCCCTCAAGGTGTATTTTTTATTTTAATAGTTTTGGAAATTTATTTTACCCCTTTTAATATATTAACATATGTTTGCTTGTAGGTATTTCATGAAAAAGACATCCTATCATAAAAAAGCCTTGTATTCCATATAAGCACAAATGCCCTCCTCCATGGAAGCTCCCCAAGCCCCCTTCGGGCATGCACTTAGGTCCTTCTTTGGGGTACTCGTAAGCTCTATTCCGTGCAGGCACCTAAGCCCTCCTCCGCGGAGGCATCTAAGCCCTACTTCCAACAGACACCTTATTCTTCCTCCGGTGAGGTTCCTAAGTCTAGCTCCAAGAAGGGTCTTCTTTTAAATAAGCCCTCATCCTAGGAGGCACAATAACTTTGCTCCATATATCTATTTATAATATATACATGTCTCTCTTATTTAATATTTTTTTATAGAAAAATAAAGTCCTATATCGGAGTAGGTATGAAAGGCGCCTGTTAACCCCTCATTTGAAGAGTTGGGAGATGCCCTCCTTCCTTTTAAAGGTAGGAGGGTCCTTCTTTCCGACGAGACAAGGACTTCTACTCTAAAGATTTAGGAGGCCCACCAATCCATAATGAGGACGGCCCGCTGAAAATTACCAGGCTTAGCCCAAGAGGGAGCTCGCCACGCCAGGACCTATCCAAGAGGGAGGCCTGCTCAATTAAACCTGGCCCAAGAAGGATGCCCAATACAAAGACTTGCTGTTTCCTTCCAAGCCCAGCCTGAAAGAAGGAAGGTGCCCTCAAGAAGTTAAGCTTCTCGTCCCAGGATGACTCTTTGCAAGGCAGGAGTCTTCACAAGGAAAGAGTCCTCCCTCATCCGAAGATTACTGCTCAAGGAGCAAATAAGGTGCAACCTTATCCCGGCTTCTTCGCCAGATGTACAACCTAGGACTCTTGCCATAGAGGGAGTCCTCCTCTATAAATACAGAGGGCACCTCTCAATGGATCCCCCCCTTCCACCTTTGGAAAACCCTCTCACTGCTACTTTGTCATTCTAAAATTCGTATTCTTGCTTACGAAATTCTTTTTTCTCTCACAATTTCTTGTTACAATTTAACTTAAGCATTGGAGTACTAACGTGTTGTTTTGCAGGTCCTCTTTCTCAAGAGCTTTCACTCAATTAGCCTAAATCCGATGTTAAGATCCAAAGACCTTAGACCTATGCTAAAATCACACGCATCAATATATATCTACCTTATTAATTTACTTTATCAAACCCCTCATATTTGTTTTTGTAGCTACAGTTCTTGATAGCATTCTTGAAATTAAATTATCTCAAAAATCTTATATTTCTTTTTAATAAATATTATATTTCTCAAATATAATTTTTTAATACTTCAATTGATTTTTCACCCTTTAATTCAAATGAAATAGTTAGCCAATCAGTCAATCACTAATTTATAAATACTTGGGTTTGTTAAATTTTCTTGTTAAATATTAAATTGGATAATAGAATTTGCGTTCAATAAATGCACTAGTAATATAGTATTAATATATTGGATTAATTAATAATTTATAACCAAAATTTCCTACCTGTTTTCGTTTCACCTTCGAGTGTGTGTGTGTGTGTGTGTGTGTGAATTTTGTTTTGTTGAAGTGCAACTCACAATATATAATGTGTGTGAGTGTGTGTGTAGAGATGTGTGGCTGTGAGGGAAACAGCCACGCACCGCTTCTAAATTTTCCATCATTCTTTTTAATAACTTTTACGAAAATTATAATTTAGTTCCCTAATTCCAACTATATACAATTCAACTCCAAAAATTTTACAAAACTCCAGTTTAGTCCCTTCAAGTTTTTAATATATTCAAGTTTCTTTATGATTCACACAAAATTGAACTCCATTAGTATTGTTGCGCAACAGGACAACATTCTCAAACTTGCTGAGGGGTTCCGCTGGGTCGTTGGTCACGTCGTAGGTTGGTAAGTGGGACGATGTCCTGAAGTGTGTCGGGAGCTCATTATCTATCATTTCCCCACACAAAGGGATTTTTGTCTCAACTCCATCATCAAGGAAGAAATGAAGAAATGAAGAAATGAAGAAAGTACAATAGTACATATAGAAGTTACAATTAAGCCTACAACTGTTGAATCAAAAGATTAACTCCATGGCCGGGCTCAATGACCAAATTGAGTGCTGGTGAGTGAACATACTTGGGAGACAGGGAGATTGAGAACTTAGACAAAATCATTGATATCAATATCTTGAGTTCAACCAATGCCAAGTTTTGGCCTAAACACACCCGAGGTCCGACCCCGAATGGCATGTATAAATGAGGCGACTTGCATGCTCCAGTGATCCCAGTGACAAACCTCTCAGGGTTAAATTGGTAGGAATCAGGCCCCCAATTTTCAGGGTCAGTATGTAAAGTTGTCACTAACGTCCACAGGTTCACACCCTTGGGAAACTTGATGCTCCCAAATTTCAAGTCCTTCAAGGCCTCCCTTGATATGACCGAAACAGGAGGATACAGACGTAGCGATTCATTAATTGCCATTGTTAGCTGCAGTGAAAGATCCATCGAAAAGTTACCACCAGAGGCTCAAAGAATATGAAATGTTAGCAACTAAAAAATGCAGCAAGAATAAGAACATAATACCAGCTTCATTTTCCGAGTCATTTCAGCATCTGGGGTTTGGCCCTTGCAGATATCAAGAACCTCTGCCCGGATTTTTTCTTGCCATTCAGGATGTGACGCCAACAGCATTAGGCACCATGATGCTGAAACTGCCGTTGTCTCGTAGCCCGCCGAGTATATGTTCTTGCAGTTGTCAACGATGAATCGATCAATTGCATCTTCGCTCAGGTTGCTATTTTTAGCTCCTTCAATTACCATTTGCAGCAAGTCATGTTCAGAACCCGCTTCGATTCTTTCCTTCACCACATTCATGATCAATGTTTTGACCTCTTTCTCAAGCGCCCACGCCTCCCGGTTGCTCTTTGTCGGTAGATGCCTGCAATTGTTGAGGACTAATCAGTCATGCAAAGAATTTTTCACACCTCAAAGAGAAGAAAATTCTTATCAAAACCAAAATTGAACCTTTTGATATTTCATGTCCGGTCCTTATAAGAACTTCCCCGAGAATGCTAAGTATAAAGGTATGACATTTTAGTAGTGAAATGTACCTCATGCCTGGAATCCCTGTGGCCAAACTTTTCTTGGATGCAACTTCTTGGAGTTCCCTGAGCTTCATGAAAATCTCTTCACCTTTGGAGTAACTACTCCCGAAACAAGCTCTAGAGATCACATCCCCTGAGAAGATCCTCATGTCCTGATCAATATTAATGTCCGCTAATCCACCCTCTCTCTCAACTATATTGCTCCATGAATTCAGTAATGCGATAGTCGAATCTTGAATCAAAATTATCATCCCCTGACAGTGTGTAAAATTAATAAGCTGACTATCAATAAAAGTAAAAGAATCTGATGTTTGCATACCTTAACTTTGTCCATGTGGAGTTCAGGTGCAAGAATCTTTCTCTGGTGAGCCCATAGAGGTCCATTTGAGGTGAGAATGCCCTGTCCAAGTAAAGAGCCTCTTTCTTTTGCTTGATACGTCGGCTTCCCCAAGTCCAGCGACGTGCACGTAGTTATCTCCCTCACCATCTCCGGTTGAGTCACATGCACAATCTGCGTGTTGCCAAGTGAAAACATAAACACATCCCCTGCCAAAAAATCCAAATCCACATGTCAATTGTGCACTGCTTTTTGCTAATTACACTTAGAAAAGTGTAGTAAAGTAAAGTAGTTCCCGTTGTCACGATCCACTCAGATTCAGGCCAAACTCAAAAAGAAAGAGTGGAGCACCGTATATCTTCCTCCACTCTTCAAAAAAGGGAAGAAGGGCAGCGCCACAGTTGTGGGAGGTCGGTTGGCTGTTAACGGTAGCGGCCTTGGCAGCTACATCCCTGGCCCTTTTCATCTCCAATATGTTACCAAGAAGGAAAGTAGGCTGTGGCCCACGCAACCCCTGCCTCCGCAGGGCGGAGCGAAGCCGGCATGGGTCCGCCACAAGCGCATTATACAGCCGGAAAAACAGTCCTAAAACACCGACGCACACGACAGAAAGGACAAGTCTGGACAAAAGTTGGATCTCCATGGCCATGATTTGCTGCTGATTCCTTCTTGCTCTATCAATGCTTTTAAGCTCCTAACTATATGGACAAGATTGGCTGCATTAAGTTCTAGCCAATGACAAAGGAAAATCCCCTCACGTCGGTAGTGTGGATAGAGTTTTAAGCTTTTTGGGGGGAATGGAGTCAAATTCAATACAAGTACTATCATAAATGGGGAGTTATAACTCAAATCAACTATGGTTGCATCAACATTAATTATATACCAACTATAATATATTTACAGGGTAATTAAATTAGAATTTAAAAAAAGTGATCAATCACACAGTAAATGTACGACTTCATGTGATTTAAAAAATTACATTCATTGTTGTTGTCTTACAAATAAATCCCATTAGTCAAAATTCATGAAAATTTGTCGATATTAGCAAAGCATCTGAATGAAAAACTATATTTACACCCAATATATTTATTACTGAAATCTATTTAGATCAAATTGCTTCACATGTATATGTGAGGAGATATATTTTCATACTTATTTATTTATTTGAACTGTAATTAAATTATTAATAAATCGATATAGATTATGTCAATGTTTTATATGCTATTTCATATTTCCAAAATGTGGGGACTTCAATTGCAGTCCATAGACGGCCATGTGCGTCTTGACAAGTTCTTATCAGAAGAGTGCCAAATGTGTGAGAGTTATCTTTTATTACTAAAAAAAAGAAAATTTATATTAATATAATTTTTTTAAATATATTAATAATAATATAACGAGTTGTGATTTTGAATCGCAACTCGATTAATTTTTTTTTTAAAAAAAAATTGCGACTCCAAGTGCAATTTTCTTTTTCTTTTTTTAATTAAATTTTGTTAATTAATTATATAATTTTATTTAATTATATATAATTAATATATTAAAGTTTAAAAAATTATAATATTAAAATTGTATTAATATAAAAAATTATAATTAAGTGTACAAATATAATATGTGTATTTTTTTGTACAGTTGTAAAAAATACAATGAAATATACAATTATTCTTGACAATTCGATACTAGTACATCTGATTGGGTAGAAGAATTTTTTTGTTAGGATTGTTGCCTTGCACGCGTTTGCACCTAATCCATTTCGTTGTGAATAATTTATAAAATTATATTATTTAATTAGTCCTTTTATTAAATATAGTTTATATTGAGCGATGTATTATTTAACCGGAGTATTTTATGATTTTGGCTATTTATATTAATGTTCAATTAAACATCACATTTGATATAAAAATGGTATAGTTGGTTAATTAAATTATTAGATTTGTTATATTTAACCACATGCGTAATTCTATATATTATTGTTTAATTAAATTATATAGTAATGATAAATTGATAGAAAATTCATAGAAATATTTCAAAAATTCTTCTACACAATCAGATGTGCCGCGATCGGATCGTCAAGAATAATTGCATATTTCATTGTATTATTTACAAATGTACAAAAAAAAATATACATTATTACATTTGTACACTTAATTATAATTTTTTAAATTAATATAATTTTAATTAATTATATATAATTAAATAAAATTATAACTTTAATATGTTAATTAATACAACTGTAACTCTAATATGTTAAGTATAATTAAATGAAATTATATAATTAATTATTTAAAATTTAATTAAATAAAAATAAAAAAAATTGCCCAATCGATGAATCACGACTTGCGCTTTTCTTGAAAAAAAAATTGCCCAAATTGTGATTATCTTTAAAATAAATAATTTTTTAATCAAAAATCACGACTCATTATATTATTATTAATATATTTAAAAAAATTATATTAATATAATATTTTTTTTTATCATAAAAAATTAAATAACTCGAATGTTGTAGGAAAGTACGACGAATGAAAGGCGAAAATAAAACAAAATAATAGTAAATATTTGCTCTCGAAATTCAAAATAGAAATATCATTCACCGAAAAATAATTGAAATAAGAGAGAAAAGGCGCGACTGTGTATAAAATGCGGTGAACGTGGATCGAACACGTGACCTTCAGATCTTCAGTCTGACGCTCTCCCAACTGAGCTATCCCCGCAATTGATCTTTCATTCATACAGAAAATAATTAACGAATTACTTTTACCGGTAAAAACCCCCTCTTCACCGGTAAAAATCCCCCTCTTCCATTCCAACGGTAATGAGAAAGATATACAGATGTCGTTCGCACCGGTGAAAACCCTCAAAAATCACCTCCTCTTCCTCTTCCCATTTTCAGCTTCTCCACTTCATTTTCGATTCTCTTCTTGCAGAGAAAACCCTCAAAACCATCGTAGATCTGCGGAGAGGGAGTGAAGGAGAAGGGGACCAATCTGAAGGGTTTTTGTAGCCACGATGAAGGAGAGACGGTGGAGTGCCCGCAGGATGGCCGCGAACGTGAGGATAGCCATGGTGAGTTTGAGCCACCTAGCAGAAAAAGATAACTTATTATGATAATTATTTGTAACGGCTTGTCATAAAATAGATCGTAACGGCTTTTATGACTGTCTATTGTAGCCGTTACAAAACTAGTAACATGAAAAAAAATTAATTTGGAACGATTTTTGTAACTGCTAGGTTGGATTTAAAATAAATGTTATTCTAACGGTCTTTGTAACACATTTAGGTATGAATTTGCTAGATATTTTAAACAGTTTTTGTTATATTTATATCTATTTTTTGTACTGCATTTGTAACTGTTTCTTTCACTTATTTTGTAACGGCTTTTGGAACAGCCTGTATTTTAGTTTGTAACTCTATTTCACACATTCTTTGTGACAGCCTGACAACTATACATTCTATTAGTGTATTACAAAAGCCGTTACGAAATTTATTATTTTTTAATATATTTTAGTATTAATTTAATTTAATTTAAATTCATTTTATATATTAAAATTTATTTTATTTAATATATTTTAAATTTTATTTTTATAAAATTAAGTAAATAAATTTATATAAAACACACATAGTATAACAAAAAAAATAATAATTCAATTACAAAAATTAAAATATCATTACAAAATAAAATTTTGTAAAAATTTATTTTATTTAATATATTTTAAATAAAATTGTATTTTTACAAAATACAATTTTGTAAAAATTTATTTTATTTAATATATTTTAAATTATATTTTTGTAAAATTAAGTAAATAAATTTATATAAAACACACATAGTATAACAAAAAAAAATAATAATTCAATTACAAAAATTAAAATATTATTACAAAATTGTATTTTTACAAAGTACAAAGAAATTCTAGTCTAAATTATTATCTCCAGCAGCCGTTTGTTCGTCGTCGTCGCCGTCGGGTGCCGGGGATCAGGTGGACGCTCGGGCGCTAGATAATCGAGCTAGTTGGGGTCGACGCTTTTGATATAGCGCTCGAATGCCAACGCCGGATCATCTTTGTTGGGGCTCTGCGATTGTGGTGGCGAGGGCCAGGGAGCAATGTGAAAATCGCAATCGGACTTGTAGGAGTTTAAACCCCCATATGGCGCACTCTTGGCGTACGACCAACAATATTCCTACTCAATTGCATAAAAAACTATCCTCTAGTCCCAATTTATCTACTAGTAATCATCCCAATGCATCGTAGTCTCATGGTCAGTTGAGTTTGTTCATGAACTGGAGTGATAACTGCATCATAACTTCTGCACTGATTCCTCATTATGTGAAGTACAATTATAATATTCAGTTACATTGAACCAAAAAATATTCCACTCGAAAAAAATAATTAAACTACACTTAACAAAAAAGAGTTCCAATCATTACCTGGTTAATTACAGTCGACCTCCCCCATACTCAATTCAGAGATCAACGGTACGCAATGATAGTAATATTTAAAATATACTTGAAAATAAGAGAGATATAAAGAGTTATTGCATGGTTTAATTATTCAAGAAAATTAATACAAATGAAATAAAAGCAACATATATATAAACAAATTCGCAATGGATTTCGCTCCACATTTTGCAACGGGAAAAAACTAGTCGTTTATAAATAATCGTTATGCCGTTTGCATTGTACTTGCCACATTTTTGCAATTGGCATAGAGGCTATTGTGGAAATAGTCGTTGCACTTGCGTCCCCAAAGGTAATGGCTCCGTTGCAACATTTATCACAAATTTGTGATGACGTGCTTCCTTGAAAAGTTCCATTGAAATTAGTGAACATGAAAAATTTTGGGACTATTTTTCTAACTGCATAAGAAGAGTCTCACTCTGGAACGGTATTTGCAACGGATCTTCGCCAATAAACCAATTCATTTTATTTAAAGTCCAAGATGATATCAACCGTCACAACATTACAATACTGATCGAAAATTGGAACGGATTGTTTCTGTCGCAATTCATCCATAGCAATAAATTGATTTTTTGTATTGAGTAATAGGAAATTATCAAAAACAAAATATTTGCATAATTATTATTAAGTCAAAAATAAAGAAAGTACAAATTACTATTTTAGTACAAAGGAAGAAATACAATCATTCTAATGGGTGTGATAATTAATTACAACTGTTTAATCAAAAGATTAACTCCATGGGTAGGCTCAATGACCAATCTGAATGTTGGCAGGTGAACGTACTTAGGAGACAGGGAGATTGAGAACTTGGACAAAATCAATGATATTAATATCTTGAGTTCAACCAAAGCCAAGTTTTGGCCTAAACACACCCGAGGTCCAACCCCAAATGGCATGTAGAAATGGGGCAACTTGCATGCTCCAGTGATCCCGTTGCGAAACCTTTCAGGGTTAAATTGGTAGGAATCAGGCCCCCAATTTTCAGGGTCCGTATGTAAAGTTGTCACCAATGGCCACAGCGTCACACCCTTGGGAAAATTTATGTCCCCAAATTTCAAGTCCTTTAAGGCCTCCCTCGACATGACTGGCACAGGAGGATATAGGCGTAGCGATTCATTAATGGCCATTGTTAGCTGCAACAGAAGATCCACCAAAAAGTTACTACCAGAGGCTCAAAGAATATCAAATGTTAGCAACTAAAAATGCAGTAAAAATAAGAGTAGAATACCAGCTTCATTTTCCGAATCATTTCGGCATCTGGGATTTGGCCGGCCTTACAGATATCAAGAACCTCGGCTCGGATTCGTTCTTGCCATTCAGGATGTGAAGCCAACAGCATTAGGCACCATGTTGCTGAAACTGCTGTAGTCTCATACCCAGCCAAGTATATGTTCTTGCAGTTGTCGACGATGAATTGATCAATTGCTTCTTGGCTCAGGTTGCTGTTTTTAGCTCCTTCAAGTACCATTTGCAGCAAATCATTTTCAAAACCCGCTTCGTTTCTTTCCTTCACCACATTCAAGATCAATGCTTTGATCTCTTTCTCAAGTGCCCATGCCTCCCGGTTGCTCTTTGTCGGTAGATGCCTGCAATTTTTGAGGACTAATCAATCATACAATGAAACTCCATACCTAAAACAGTAGAAAATTCTTATCTGAACCGTGACACCCGAACCTAATGAGAACTTTCCTCAAAATGCATGGTAGCATAAATTTTAGTGGAAGATGTACCTCATGCCTGGAATCCCTGTGGCAAAAGCTTTCTTGGATGTAGCTTCTTGGAGGGCTCTGAGCTTCAAGAAAATTTCTTCCCCTTTGGAGTAACTACTCCCAAAACAAGCTCCAGAGATTATATCCCCTGAGAAGCTCCTCATGTACCTATCAATATTAATATCTGCTAATCCACCCTCTCTCTCAACTATATTCCTCCATGAATTCAATAACGCGATCCCCGAGTCTTGTATCAAACTTATCATCCCCTGAGTGTGGAAAATTAATCAATACAAGAGATGCATAAAGCTGACTGTTAATTGAAGTAAATTAAAGAATCTGATATTTGTATACCTTAACTTTGTCCATGTGGAGTTCAGGTGCAAGAATCTTTCTCTGGTGAGCCCATAGAGGTCCATTTGAAGTGAGAATGCCCTGTCCAAGTAAAGAGCCTAATTCTTTTTCTAGATATGTTGGCTTCCCCAAGTCCAATGACGTGCATGTAGTTATCTCCCTCACCATCTCCGGTCGAGTCACGTGCACCATCTGCGCGTTGCCAATTGAAAACAGGAACACATCCCCTGTCAAAATCCACTTCAACATGTCACATATGCATTGTTTTCGCTAATTACACTTGGAAGAGTATATATAGGAAACGACAGAAGTGGTTCTTGTTGTCACAATCCACTGAAACTGAAACTTGACTTGAACATAAAGGGTGAAGTACCATATTTCTTCCTCCACTCATTGAAAAAGGGAAGAATGGCCGCGCCACAGTCGTGGGAGGCTGGTGGACCGTTACCGATGGCGGCCTTGGTAGCCGCATCCCTGGCCTTTTTAATCTCCAATATGTTACCAAGAAGGAAAATAGGCGACGGCCCACGCAACCCTTGATTGCGGAGTGCGGAACGAAGCCTCCCTGGCTCTGCCACCACCGCCTTATACACCCTGAAAAACAGTCCTAAAACACCAACGAACACGAAAGAAACTACAAGTTTGGACAAAAGTTGGATCTCCATAGCCATATATGGTTAGCTTCTAATAATTCCTTCTTGCTCTACCAATTCATATAGACAAGAATAGCTGCATTTCATCATCCTCTAAACAACGACCAATCATGAAAATTGGCCTGTCGTAGGTGCCGTATATGCTTTGTTATCTGTTGTTTATCCTTTCTGATGTAACATTGCTGATATTCATAACTTGAATTTTCGATCAGAACAGCGACAAAAGCGTGATGCATTCCTCTTTAATTAAATTCCAGGCGTTGTCTGACTTTCAGTTTTGGCGTTCTCAACCAAATTAAAGAAAGGCAATAAATTAGTCGTCGCTTAGGGCGTCGGTAGAGCGAGTTAGGTAGAATTCTTTGCTAATATTCTGGCCAACTCGATATTTGTGATTGTAAATATATGCTCGGCTGTACAGCAAAATGCAATCCATCTCCTGTGTTATTCGAAAATGGTAAAAAAAAAAACATAGCAATTTATGTTGATGTATATATAAAGGGTAAAATACACTTTCCACTCCTCAACTATTCTTGATGTAACTAAACAATTATATTATTTTTAAATATATTTTAATATTTTGAACATTATATTATTTTTTAATAAATAAAAATTTTATATTAAAAATAGAGTATAAATTAATATTATGTGTTGTTTAAAAGAAATTGACAAAATATATATGCTTAATCAAAAGTTCAATATTTTTATAGACTAGTTATAAATATATTTTATCATAATTTTTAAAGAAAATATATATTCAAAAAAATTAATATGTAATTAATTATTTTTATCTAAAAGAAGAAATAGTTAATAACTTAGTTTTATAACCAAATTAATAAAAACTTTTTATGAAAAGTTTTTTGTGTTGTTATTGTACTCATTCCTTACTTAACTGTGAGGCTATAAAATATAATAAAATTTGAACTAGTTAATTCACTATATTTTACTTTATTATAATTAAAAAATATTTTTTTCAATTAATTTTTTTACTTAAAATGAAAAATTGTTAAATAACAAATTTTTTTGAACTAATATACACACACATATATATATATATATCATATAGAGGCAATATTGTCTAAAAATTTAATTTAGGAGGTAAGTGTTATCATTATTAGTTTAAAGGGATAAATGTTACTTCAAGAATAGTTCAGGGGGCAAAAAAAAAATAGCCATTTTTCTTCTACTTTCTGGTATTTTTCAAGTTTTGATCCAATACACCCATTTTTCCTATTTTTCTTCAAGTTTCAACAGAGAAAACCCAAAAAATGAATTTAAGCAACAAATTTTCTACATAATCTTAACAGGATATTCTTAATAATCCGTTTTCTGTATAATACAGATGTGTACTTCAAAATATTGGCTTTAACATATATATTTTATTGTCCTTATGATATTGAGTTTATTATATTTATTTTATCCATTGATATTAAAAATTTAGAAAGAAAGACAAAATAAATAAAGAAAAATTAAAGATTATGTAGAAAATTTGTTGATTGAATTCATTTTTTCTATTTTTTTTCCATCCTGAAATTTTAAGAAAAATGGGAAAAATTGGTTCATTGGACCAAAATTTGAAAAATTTCACAAAATGGAAGAAAAATGGCTGATCTTTTTCCTTCAAATAAATTTTTTTGTTAATTTTAACTGTTTTATTAACAGAAGGACTAAAAACGTCAAAAGAACAATATTTTGAGAACCGAAATCACAATCTTAAATTATTTGGGGACTAAAATTACATAAATCACTTTTTTGGAGGACCAAATTTGTATTTATCTTATATTATATAGCTCAACCAATCTCATTAGTCATTACTCCCAAACAACTATTTTCTTAATTGGACAGTTGACTTCCACCAATATGAAAATGTTTCCTGACGACACCTCCAAATTGTCCAATTAATTTATTCGACCTGCAAAGCTCAAGCTTCACATGGAGAGTTTATGAATTCGAGTATCTTGTGTATTTAATTTATTTTTAATACTAATTATTCATTTATTATAATAATAATTATTAATTAATTATATATATATTTAATATTAATAATATGTATATATATATATATATATATATCGATGTTGAGTACTAAAACTCATTATGTAATTATAATCAATTTCCTATATGAGAGGGAGAGAGCGTTTTCTAGAGAGAGCGCTTTCTATTTATTGGACTTGCAAAAGACGAGGATTACGATGCAACGTGTTTGTTTATGTTTTTATTTTTAATTTTTTAGTTTTTAAAATAATTAATGGGAAAATATATTTATTTATACATATTTTTATTAAAAATGTTTGATTTAATCCAAATATATTCTTACTTCATACAAAAAAAATTTATATAAAATTAGAAACACATATTTTTCACTTAAAATGAGAACATGAACAAATTGACTGCCGGAATGTCGCTGCCAATTCCAATTATGTGTTTTGGGCAACTCTTTTATTGGATTTTCTAACTTATAATTTAAGGTAAATTACGTGGACCTTATATAAGGTTTCTTATAATTATAAGTATTTTTTATTATTTAGAAAATTATAAATACCCCATTCAAATAAAAAATAATTATATAGTCTTAAACAATAAAGCGGATATTACTATTTTACCCTCTTTGAAAATTTTTAAATTATAAAAAATAAATTTTAAAATAAAAAAAAATTAGGGTAAGTAAAATAAATATTACATAGAGAATATTAGTTCATAAAAATATTTTTAAAAAATCCAAAATATATATAAAATTTTAATTTATAGCAAAAGGGCATTGTGGTCAGTTGATGGGTGTCGAGACCACAAGAAATAATTCTTATGGACATATTTGTAGAAGTGGGAGTAGGGTCGACTCCTCAAGGATTAGCTTCAAGTTGGTTCATTAAAAAATAAAAGATAATAGGGGGTTTGATTGTAAAGAGAATAAATATTAAATTAAACTAGAGAGATAATGAAATTAAAAGAGATAGATATAACAGAAGACTTTTCCAATTAGCATGGGGTTCATGCTTGATTCCATTGGTTGATCATTGAGGCAAATATAACACTTGTTTAAATAAATAAACTAGTATAACTATTGGTACAACCTAATGACCTCACTGTTCCTCACTTTTTTGTCAGCCAAGGTACGATCGTTGGCTAAATCCCTAATCAATAAACGACCATGAAAATATCCACAAGATTTAATCCATCAACAGTATTAAGACTTAGAAAGGCTTGATTCTAACTAATAAATTCCTACGAGGATTCATTTAAGTTATATCATGCATTCCCCATAACAAAATTAACTAATGTGATATAATCAATTATGCAATATATGTTGCTACTAATTATTGAACTAAACAAACAGTTACACGAATTTGCAATGTGCAATTAGCAAACCAAACCTTCTTGATAATGAACAAGTGACCACATTATTCAAAAATCAGATCTTTCTAGTAAGAGTGCAGAGACTAACATGAATGTCTATTTTAACGAGAGTGGTAAGCATAAATTAGATCTCACAACATTTAAGAATCAAACAATCACCTTTACCTTAACCACCTTTACCTTAACCAAAATATAAGAAAATTAGTCTAACATGTTAATAGAACAACACACTAAAAAGAAGTGGAATTCCATTAACAATTAGGTAATGTAGTAAAACTAAATAGAATTCAAAAGATAAAATAGTTGATAGAATAATTGATGTCTCATGGAGTTGAGGTATCCTCTTATTTATACTATAAGCATTCTACAAATCTAGATATAGAAGATGGTTAGGTACAAATTCAGCTCTAAAATGTTAACAAATCATTCCTTTGCATCAGCCAAATATTCCAAAGGATACTTTCGAAAATCATAGAGCAATCATCCCCTTTTCTTTAGCATATACTGCAACTTTTCTTTTTTTTCAAAGTTGACCACAGCACTAAGCGTGAGCGCTTCTAATCGGATCATCAAATCTCACAATTTACACCTTTAATGTTTTCAAATGTTGTTTTTAGCTCAAATTTGCCATATTTACTCCTCATCAAATCTTTTAAGCTAGAAATACAATAAATCCATGTGATTAGGAGTATTTTAGCTCATAAATAAGGTATAATTATCATCAAAATATGATAAAATTGTGCACTAATCATCAGTTCAATACAAAAATTGGATGAAAACCTAACGGAAGGGACTTGTTGTTAGACGGATGTTAAGATTAAGAAGAGTATTTGTAATTTTTTAAATAACGAAAAAATATTTATAATTATACCAAATTTAAAAAAAATAACTGTAACTTACCCTATAAAATACTCTTCCAAGTTGGCACATGCTTATTTATTATTATTATTTTTTGCCGCGCAAACCCAACACATCTATACACCCATTCAACTTCATACTCAAGACCTCCGTTATTTTTGCGAGTTGTTGAAATAAAGATGGAAGCCATGATCAAGAAATCAAATATAGTAGTATTCGAAATATCTATAGAATTCTTCATTCAACCTCTTTCCATTGTTATCATGTTCATATGGCCTGTAGTTCTTCTATTCCACAAATGTATGACCTTTGGCATAAACGTTTGGGACATTCTAGCTCATATGTTCTTAGTCATATCACTATACTGAAGCTTCATACTAGTAATACAAATCACATTTGTTCTATATGTCCTTTAGCTAAGCGAACAAGGGAAACATTTCCCTTGAGTGAGTCTCAAACTTCCAGTCTTTTTGATCTTATTCATACCGATGTCTGGAGACCCTATAACCAACCATTGACCACAGGTTGTCACTGTGTTCTTACCATAGTTGATGACTATTTTAAAGCCACATGGACATTCTTGATGCATCACAAAGCTCAAACTACTAAAATTATGTCTTCCTTCTTTTCTGAGGTATCAACTCAATTTAATGTTAAAGTTAAAACCATTCGTACTGATAATGGGACTAATTTTTGAACTTTTCATGTCAAAGAATTGTTTCAAAACCTTGGGATTATTCACCAAAAAAGTTGTACATATACACCACAACAAAACTGTGTTGTCGAAAAAAAGCATCGCCACCTTTTACAAATTGCTAGAGCTTTAATGTTCGAATCGAGTTTGCCTAGAATTTTTTGGGCTGATTCTATTCTCACAGCAACACACATTATCAATAGACTTCCTTCAGCCAAGTTACACTGGAAATCTCCTTTTGAGATCTTATATAACACACCACCCTCTTATGACAATCTAAAAACATTTGGTCATCTTTGTTTCGCTACAAATGTTACTCCTTCCAAATTAAAATTTGATCCACGTGCCTTTAAATGTATATTCATAGGTTATGTGCCTGGTCAAAAGGGTTACAAGTTGTATGAAATTGACAATAAGATCACTCTTGTCTCCCGAGACGTTGTATTTCATGAGAATACATTCCCTTACAAACACTCTGCTTCCACTCCTGAATCTTCTTCTCCAATCATTCCCACTCTATACGCAGTCCACTGACTCCACATCAGACATCATTCCTATTTCTCCTAACTGAACCACAATCCTTTGCTTCTCCTCAGATTCTATACCATCCACTTTAGATTTGCCTCTTAGACGATCTCATAGACACATAAAGCCCCTGCCTGGTTAAGTGATTTTCATGGTGATTTTTCCTCTAATTTTCCTATTGATTCTCTAACCTTTGCTCCATCATACAATGCATTTTTACTGCCATCATTTGTGGGCTAAGGGAAAATTAGAGTTGGAACAGGCCATGATGGATGAAATTGCAGCCTTGGAAATGAATGACACGTGGGAGATTGTGGATCTTCCCAAGGGAATAAAATCTATTGGATGGAAATGGGTCTATAAAGTTAAACTCAAGCCTGATGGAAGCATTGACAGATAGAAGGCTCGTTTAGTTGCAAAGGGTTATAATCAAGTTGAGGGAGTGGATTATTTTGAAAAATTCTCCCCTGCTGCTAAGGCTGTTATAGTACAGGTTTTGTTGGCTATTGCTTCTAGTCGTGAATTCCCAATTCATCAGGTTGATATTAATCACTCTTTTCTCCATGATTTCTTGGACGAAGACATCTACATGAAGGCTCCTGATGGATATTCTGTGCACCCATGAAAGGTCTGTAAATTGAAGTGGTCTTTATATGGCCTCCAACAGGCCTCTCGCCAATGGAACTTGGAATTGACTTACAAGCTTCTTGTTTTTGGTTTCTCCCAATCACCTCATGATCACTGTCTGTTTATGAGAGATACTGCAAAGGGTCTTCTTATTTTGCTTGTGTATGTGGACAATGTCCTTATTATTGGACCTTCACTCTCTCAGCTTGCATCCTTTAATAAATTATAAATTTATTTTTTCAAAAAAAAAAGTGTCTTCAATTTTAATTTAATAGAAAATTAAAAAATATTGAAAATAAAAATCAACTTTTCTTTAAAAACTTGGGATGGAATTTGTGACGGCATGTTTTGGAGGAAAAAATTTAATGACATGGCAAGTTTTTTCATATTATAATCTTCTTTGTATCAAATTATTTCTTAAAAAAATATGTTGGACTACAACGTCATCAAATTCGTATTAAAGCCCCAATTTAAGCGTTGATATGACTAAAGATATAAAATTTTTCGGTCAAGTATTTTAAAAAGAACTAAAATTACCATAATTTTCAAAGTTATAACACTGAACTATAAATTTAAATTTGAACATAATCAAATTGTCACCTCCTTAACTTACATCATAGAATTATATTTTCCTCCTAAAATAAAATATTAAGTTTATGAATAAGGTAGTTGTCAAGAATTTGGTCCATGGGGAGGTGAATGTGGGAGAGGAAGGATTACATTTGTGGCATAGCAGGTTTTGTCCATGTTATAGATATACATGCAAAGTTGAGACCAATAATAAAATGAAAATGTGAGTAGTGATGCCCACACAGATGTTGAGGTGTTCGTCATGTGTTTCTGCATGTGGAGAGGAGACTGCCAAATTATATAATAGCCCCCACAGATCCACCCGCCTCATCTGCACCCTCATGCATTCTACCTAATTAATTACCAAACTAATTTTTCAAATCACCACGCAAAATGATAGACCAAATCTCCTCCAATTCTCTTCATTTATAATTAATTACCTGCAATTCAATTTTACTGATTGAACGATGTTCAATAGTTTAGGCTTAAAAATGTATTTTTCGTTCAATACCCTCTTTGTATTTTGGTTTTTTGGTTCTTTAATTTGTCTTTTAATATAGCAGATAGGTCCTGTAATTAATTTTTTAATTTTTTATAATTTTGATCCTTTAGTCGTCGGAGTTTGTAAATATTTCCTGAAAAAAGATATGCCCTTTATGTGTTGCTTTCTGTAATTTTGGGTTTTTTTTTTCCATGGATCAATTTAATGAATCAAAATTACGAAAATTAAAAAATTATAGGATCTAGTTATTACTGTAAAAAAATAAAAGACTAAACTACTAAAATAAAAAAGGTACAAATCCGAAGTTGCATTTAATCCTATATACAGTTTAGGGTAATCACATTTTACTATTCGAACTATAATCATTTTTAATTACACTTTGGTATCTAAAATTTTTTCTTATGTCAACTTGTCATTTCAACTACTAAAATACAAAAGATACAAAATCAAAATTGCATTTAATCCTATATATAGTTTAGGGTTAATTACATTTTATCATAATCGTTTTTATTTACACTTTGACATTTAAACTTTTTTTTTTGTGTCAACTTAACATCTCTACTTTACAAAATTTTGCCCTTTGTCATTTATAATTATTTTTTAACCAGATTTTTTATCAAAAAAACATCACATTCAGTGCACATATAATATTTAAGAATTATGTGATATGATATTTTTCACTTATGTATAGTATCTAATGTTTTTTTGACAGAAAAATCAAGAAAAAAATGACCATATATGACAAAGTACAAATTTTAAAAAGTTGAAATAGAAAATTGATATAAAAAAAATCAATGAAAAAATATAAAACGGGCATAATTCAAAATATAATTTACCCTAGTTTATTTACGGTCCAACATGTATTCCAAAAACATGCACAATGTTCTATAGTTTATTTAGGATTGTATTCATGACCAGATCGATCTATTATGGGCTGCAGAATACAAGTGCTCGATTATCAATTTATCGCTATACATGGTCAGATTTAATATTGTAATTAAGTGAAATCGATCCCGTTTTCGTCATTCGATAATGTCAATCTTAATTTATTATTTACTACAAAGAAAGAAATTTATTTTTTATATTATAAATTATTACAATTTAAAAATTATGACAAATTAATATTATTTAACATAATTAAGTAAAACTAATGTCAAAAATTAAGTTTGCATCATGATTAATTTAATAACATTTGTCATGTTTTAACTTTTATATATATGACCAAAATTAACATTTATTATGGTTTTTAGTTGTATTTTATATTTTGAGCTCACTTACAGACCAACTAATAAGTGTTGTGTACCTTGGTCAATTATGTACAGTATTCGTCACGTTTTCGGCCATTAACCGTAACAAAAAGTTGTATTCATTGGATAAAAAAATTATTATCTATACTTTTAATGGCTATAAACTAAAAGTTGTGGTAAATAAATAAATTAACTACAGTTAGATAAAATCGATGCAGAAACTTAAGTTATCCATCATGAAAAATATGTTTTGTCATGTTTATGAGTCATGACAGATATATTAGCCGCACTGGCAAAACTATGGCCAACAACAGTTTTGTGGACGTGGTCAATGACTTGTGACTATGACTATTAATTTTTAATTAGGACAACTAATCATAGTTAAATATTGAATTTCTTGCGGTAATCTAACTGGGCAGACTTTGAATATATACAAACTTAAGACTTACTAGATTACAATTCTTGTATTATAGACAAAGAAATAAAAACATCATAAATGAAATTTGCAGTTTTCCACTTTTCTATCTTGCTTTCGCTACAATCCCATTATGAATAATAGCAACATTAACAATTAGGTTCGTTGTTTCCGGATTTTTTATATACTATTCGAATTAAATGAGGTTCATCATCTCATTACATGAAAATTCTGGTATATGTGGACCAAACCCCATTGTTTGTTTATTAAGAGTAATCTGACAGAACAGAATTGCTAGCTAGAACAAACATACGATTCCTCAAAATTAACTGTAGGAATTAAATCCCAAGAATACTGGACAAAGGCTGTCACTGTAACAGTATTCCTGTAATATTTCCCAAAAATTATCTTTTCAATTCTTCCATTGCAGATGCTGCTCTATATATATATATAATCCAAGTCCACCTGCAGGTTTCTGACATCCCAGCTTCCTCCTCCACCCCACCGCCGAGAAGGCAACATCAACATAGGAATGTCGACAAGCAATCATGTGTGTCTCGTTCTTGTTTCGGTGTCGTCCATGTTGCTGATCTTACCCTGTCTGATCAGCGCATCGATTGCAGCTCAAACTCATCCGCGGATCAAGCAAAAGGGCTGCAATCTGTACCAAGGAAAGTGGGTTTACGATGAATCCTACCCGCTTTTCGACTCATCGAAATGCCCATCAATCCGCAAGGAATTCGACTGCTTGAAGTACGGCCGCCCTGATCATCAGTATCTGAAGTATAGATGGCAGCCCGACGGCTGTGACTTACCTCGGTATGTTTATGTTTATGTTTCTCTTTTCCGTCCATGTTGTTATGTGTATACATGTGAAGTTGATGGAGAGATATGATGAGTTTTTTTCCGCAGATTTGATGGCGGAGATTTTCTTAGGAGAGTGAAGGGCAAAAAGATTATGTTTGTCGGGGATTCAGTGAGTTCGAATCATTGGCAATCACTTGTGTGCCTGCTCAGTCAGCACGTACCGGGATCCAACATCAGCAGGGTCACAAGTAACACAACATCCACCGTTGTATTTCAGGTGCATCATTCGACTGTAAACGTTTTACAGTAAATTACATCGACATCCCTTGATGTTAGATCTAATTAATCATACTGATCAATTACATATTACACTGCAGAACTACGGAGTCTCAGTCACAATGTTCCTGTCGCATTATTTAGTAGACATCGAGCAGGAGCAAGTTGGTAGAGTGCTGAAGCTGGATTCAATCAAAGACGGCGAGGCATGGAAGCAGGCCGACGTCTTGATCTTCAACACATGGCTCTGGTGGTACCGTAGCGGACCTAAGCAACCGTACGAGTCGACAAGCAAATTAACTATAGCTTTTGGATTATAGTACTTCGTTTTATGCAGAAGATGAATGCAGGTGTGTTGAAATTAGTACTAATTTGTGTAATAAATTGCAGGTGGGATTATATTGAAAATGATGGGAAGATAGTGAAGGACATGGACCGTATGGATGCGTTTCATAAAGCTCTTACAACATGGGCTAATTGGGTTAACTCAGAAGTGAATCCTTCGAAAACCAAAGTGTTCTTCCAAGGAATCTCTCCCTCTCATTACAAGTAAGAAGCGCTGCTCTCCCTTTGGAAATTTACATCTCCTATTTCATTTATTGGTATATTGATATTGCAAAACAAGATTGAACTTCTGAAATTGCGAATTATTATTTTTGTTTTTGGTAAAATTATATTTTTGGTTTTGTAATTAGGTCTTTAATTTTTTTTTAGATAAACTTAGTATTGAATATCTCACATTTATTTATTTATTTTTTGCAATTTAGTCACGTAGTGATAATTTTGGTCCTAACAATTCATAGTTTTAAGAAAAAAAATAAGATCTATTACAATGTGAAGAAGACCAAATTATCAACATAGGACCTAAATTTGTCAAAAAACTATCAAATGTGAGGCGTTAAGGAATAAATTCATCAAAAAAGAACTAAATGTGTAGATAGAGTAAATTACAGGATCAAAACTACAAACAACCTAAAGTTACATGACCAAAAATATAATTTCATCTTTTTTTTTATGGAACTATTTCATTGGATTTTTTGGACACGTTTTTGTTCCCAAAAATTGAATTTTTGTCTTACATAATTGGAGGGTCTCTATATTTTGTCCCAAATGGATTTTTTTGACACATTTAATTTCGAAAGATACTTTTCATGATAAAATAACGGTTCATGTGATTTTACCGCCTATTTTTCTTTTTCTTTTTTTTTTTTTATAAAAGTTGGGTTGTAGGATTGAATATATTTTTTAAAAAGAAAACAAAATCTAGGGGTCATTCTAAAATTCGAGTGAAACGTAGGACAAAATATGTTCACATTTCATATATGAGATTAAAAATATAATTTTAGTGAGAGAAGTAATATTGGAGTAATGTAGAAACACTAATGACACCAAAACACTCTGAATAAAAGAAGTTGCAATATGAGCTCCGAACTTTTAGAAAAGAATTTATTGCCTCGCATATCTAGTCAAATTGCATTTTTTTTTTGTTTAAGTGTTCATGGGGCTTTATACGGAAAAAATGCAAGCAATTTTTTTGTGATATTATAAATGAGTAAATTATTTTTTTGGAAAAAGTAATAATTTACTTTCTTGTATTTTTTAAAATACAGCAGTTGTGCTAGCAGCCAAGCCCACAACCAAACTAATGAACATGCGCATTACACGTATTCTTGCATCTATATTTTTTATGAAAACTTGGGTATGTGACTAAATGTATCAAATTTTTTCAATTTCAGACTATTTTAAAAATTTCGTAAAATATAGGACTAGAAAATGTTGAACCTCTCTCTTATAGGACTGAAAGTGTAATTTCACCTACTTTCAATATGACGGCAATGCTACATAAGCATTTAAAAAACATCATGAACTATAACAACACTCTTTTGATGAAAATTTGCAGTGGGACAGAGTGGAATGAGCCAGGAGCAAAGGACTGCTCGAGGGAAACAGCACCCCTGGACGGATCAACATATCCAGGTGGTGAGCCATTGGCAGCAGAAGTTGTGAAACAAGTTCTGCGCAGTAACATCTCTCCATCAAAACCAGTGCATCTGCTTGATATCACAACTCTGTCACAGTTGAGAAAAGATGGGCATCCCAGTAAGTACAATGCCTTCGCA
Organism: Sesamum indicum; assembly: GCF_000512975.1. NCBI lineage: Eukaryota > Viridiplantae > Streptophyta > Magnoliopsida > Lamiales > Pedaliaceae > Sesamum > Sesamum indicum. Next base: position 5,420,157 of record NC_026150.1, read on the forward strand.
GGCATGGACTGCACGCATTGGTGCCTGGCCGGCGTCCCCGACACATGGAACCAGCTTCTCTATGTGGAGCTACTTCAAGGAAGATGAAAGGATTTTGCACCACATTCATCCAATTTTTAGTAGTATAGACGAATACTAATAAAACTGAGATAAACACTCACATAAAATCGTTTCGTGTACCTTTTAGCTAAGGGTAGAAATTTATCAAAATAATTACTCACTATGTCAAATATATAATACACCATGTTGCATTTGTGATGAGGGCATATGTATAAAACCATTGATGTGTGAGGTAACTGATGGATTGGTTACAATATGAGAAAATAATTTGGCAAAAAGAAGAAAAATGAAAGTGATTTTATGATATTTTTCTACATAATTTCAGTAGAACACTAGAAGAAATATGATTTTTCTCGTGCTTAATTATTATGATCAAAAGTAAAAAATCGTAGTATGTATTAATTAATCATGGTTGTGGACGCAACGGTAATTAACCGTTGTTTCTACAGACGAGGCCAATATTAGTTATTGCTAAAAACTATAGCAAATATTCGTCAAAACTCAAATTTTTGTATTGTCATGTTTGATCGTGGCATATTGCACTATATAAAAAAAAAAGGGTAATTACGAATACCCCTCGTTGTTTGAAAAATTATCAATACCCTGCTGATTTTAGCGATCGTCTAACAATTAGCACAATCTGTTAGTCTCCATCAATTTTTATGACGAACTAACCAAAAGGCCTTATTGATTAAAAATTATAATTTTATTTTTTCTTAAAAAATTAACTTTTTATAGACTAAGTGGATAATTTTTTTTTATAATTTTTAAAAAAAATTTCTTCCATCCCATTTGATTTTTTTTATAAGTTTTTAATTTTTAAAAATAAAAAATACAGTAAGGGCAATGTTGACAATTTCATACATTCATCCAAGGATTACATAATTTTATCAAATATTATGGGGTATTTATAATTTTTCAAATAATAAGAGAATATTCGTAATTATGTCAAAAGAAGACCATTGTAATTTACCAAATAAATGACTATTTATGGTGGAACTTCTAAGGAAAATGAATAGTCCCAACTCACCCACTAATTGGGACACTGCACCGTAGCATTTATGTGGCATCATCCCAATGAAAATTTGAATTTAATTTGAAGGTTAATAAATAGAGAGAGATCAATGATGTCTTAACTTATTGATTAAGATTAATTTTTAGGTCCAATAGATAAGTTTGAGGCCATGGATTGGAGTATTATTAGATATGTGGTCATTTGTCTCACTTAATGTGGGTTATCATAATTTGTCTGTTTTCTTTCTGTAAAGGTAAATTTAATCAAACAAGAAGTACACGAGTACAGTACAATCACGAGTCATTATGGGGCTTCACCCTCGACAGGCTAAGGAATCCGCCATGCGATAAAAACCACATAAACTAACAGAAAATGATAGTTCAGTACTAATAATCCTCTGTCGAACATCATCAGGAATAGTACTGCAAGAGCACGTGCATCGCGGCGCGCGTTCTCGAACCGACGTCGGTTGCGCTCCATCCAAATGTGATAGACCAAATTTGTTTGTTTTATTTATTTGTTGACTTAATGTAATTTGTTTACTGGTCTTAATTAGTTATATTGATGTATTAGTTGAATTCTTGTATTACTCAATATATATAGAGAGAGTAGAAATTATTTTGGATCCTGAGTTTTGGTGTTATTATTAAATTGATACATGAGTTTTTGTAAATGATCTAATTGGTACTCGAGTTTTTTCATAAATATCAAATTGATACATGAATTTTTGCAAATACTTGAATTGATACTTGAGTTTCTCCATAATTGTTGAATAGATACATATGTCTATCTTAAAATATTTTTTAAAGACAAATATATCCTTTAATCTAAAAATAATTTCTCTATTTTTTTCGTTGAATCAAAATTAGTCCTAAGTATTTATTTATTTATCATGGTACATTCTATGACTAAATAAATAACATAATTTAATTATAATAATAAAAATATAGTAAATAGTAATATATAAATATTTTGTCCTTTACTGACACAAAAAATTAAAAATACCCTTAATGGGAGTGACTAGTTTTATAAATAAAAGGCTATAATTTTAAGGCTAAAAAAATATAAAATATATGTCAATCTTAATAACTTTAAAGTTACAATATTTAGAAAAAATAGTAGAATAATATAATTATATTATTATAAAAAAAATATACAATAATAAATAATTAGATTGAGAAGTGTAAAAGTCACCTTGTAAGGTAGATAGTTAATAAAAAAAATAAAAGAAATAAATATAGGAGATGAAATTTTATATTTAATTTATAAAAATTAGAACTTAAGCAAAAGACTGATGAAACTATTTTTTTTTTATTAATTTTTAGTCTTAATATATTTATTTTCTTAAATTATAATAATTCAAAAATTAAATCTAAAAAATTAGTTTTTGCTTAAAATGTCTTTAATAACTTTTATTTTTAAAAACATCACTTCCTACCCAATCTATTAAATGTTAATTTTAATTATTCAATGAATATTCTTATATACTAAACTAATTTACTATTACTCACTGTTATCATTTAAACTGTTATAATATTATAGTTTATTTAATTAATCATAGGACTATATTGTGCTATAAATAAATGGATATATTTAAATTAAATTATATTAAAAGGGTAATTTTGTCATTATAAAATGTTCAGAATAGAGATATGCATCTATTTGATTTTTATTGTAAAAACTCAAGTACCAATTAAGGCATTTATAAAAACTCATATATCAATTTGATATTTATGAAAAAAATTGGGTATCAATTATGTCATTTGCAAAAACCCATATCTCAATTTAATAATAACATTAAAATTCGGGTACTAAAATAATTTTGACTATATATATATATAGAGAGAGAGATTTTGCTTGTGTTGATAGGAAGAGAGTAAGATGTATTTTATATGTAGACATATTTTTAATGGAAATAGCAACAGATTCTGAAACGGAAAAACTTAGCACTTGAGAAATGGACATTGAAATTGCCACGTCTTTCCAACGGATTTTGTGAGGGTCACATCAATCAGAATTTTCAATTGATTATGCAATTGATACGACATTATTGTTGGTTTTTGGACCAAAATAAAACTGTCAACAATTCCGTGTCAAATTTTAGTTCAACTGGCGACAATAAACAAACCATCCCAGATTTCGACAGATACTCTCAAACAGCTTTGTATCGGATCTATAAGTGAAATATCATCGGTTCCAACCATTCTATTCTCGTTCACAATTCTATCAAAAATTTGAAACTTTTTTTCGTTTCAAAATCCGTTGAAAAATTTGGACCAATTACATGTTGTCACATCACATAGTATTCGAGGAACACCCAAAATCGTGCCAAATTTTCAACTGCTTTTGCGTCTGAATATCCATTGCTATATCATCATCATTTCCAACAAATTTGGCAATGACATGACGGTACCAAGTGCTATACATCATAAAGTAATCTGAAAAATTCGTCAAAAATCGTGACATATAGTATTCGTTTAAAATATCTGTCTCTATTAATTTGTTTTTTTGTGTGACTGATGCATGCATACATCAGTTGTAGAGATATACTCTATCATGTAACGTCTCTTGTAATAAATCATTTTCTTATCAACTTTACCTAACGAACATGTCGGCAGTTTTCCTCATAGTTATATTCAGACACCTCTCCATCTCATGGTAGGTGCTGTATGAATTCCAATAGAAGAATCAGTTTTATTTTCTCACGAGCTCTGGATTAATTTGTTCGTGAATTAATTGCCACGAATTAACGGTGAACTTATGAACAAGAAATATGCTTGATTTTAAAGCATGCAGCTCAAAATTGATTTAGCCAACAACCATATATTATTAGATTAAGATCTATATATGGGTGCGTGAGGGTTTAATTGCATTTTTCAGTCTCGTAATTATATATTTTTTGGTATTTTAATCTAACCCACAACTTGCTATGATTGTAAATTGGGTCTTCACCTTTTAAAATTCGGGATTTTAAGATAAATTTGGTTGGAATTTTTAAAGTTGGCTGGGAAGTGACATCATCATTCCGGCAAATTTGGTCCTAAAATTATTAAATTAAAAAAAAAAGAAAAAAACCATTTTACAATTCCAATAAATTATAGAATTACAATTATAGAACTAAAAAAGCAATTAAGAATTATACATGTGTTCAACATATGCACTTCATCAACTATAGGCTGCATATAGGATATATGCTTATGATTTTCGTGGATGTCTAATGTCATAATGTTTCTTGAATGATTGGTCGGAGCTACATACTCCAAAGACACTTAGAAAACTCGTACGTGATTTTACATTCTTGAATTATCATTCCATCAATTACCTAACTAAAAAAGTTTTAGGCACAATTTTAATATTCTCATTAATTATATATAGTGATAAAAAAAATTATTTTGTCATAATCAAGTTAAATCCATAGTTTATGAGTTATAATCGTATTGTGAAAATTATCATTTGTAAAAAAGAATGACAAAAAGCAATTGGTGACATATATATAGTGAAAACACAGTGACGGTAATTATTTGTTGTAACTGTATTTATGTTGTTGTGATAAATGTGCTACTAATTATTTATAGTGACAATTAATGTTTAATATTGTCCCTAATAATTATATTGTAATAAAATTAAAATTATTGTCTCTTAATATATATTTTTAATAACAAAGTTTAAAATTGTCACTTGATACCTTTTCGCAAATATTATATTTTATTGTAGTGTGTGCATCTTTCTTCCCCAAGATTCAGAAATTAAATATACTTTCCATAAGTTTTATCAGGATAATTTCAATTCTCGTACCCAAGTTATACCCTTTTTTCAGTTTTGGTATCCTAGATTTTCAAGTCATTAGACTTGGTATATAAAGTTTTTAATTTTCATCCACCTGAGTACCCTTTATTAGGTTGACAGTTAAAACAAACGGTATGAAAAATTAAGCGGGATCTTATCTATATAAGGGCATGTTTGGCTGTAATTTTATTCGATACACAAAAAAATTCTATTTTGATTTCAATTGTATAATTAAGGATAATAATGTAAAAAAAATTCTATAAAACAAATAAATGCCAATTCAAATCGTTATGAAAATAAAAACGCAGGCTAAATGCGGAGTAATATAGTGATAATCACCTAGTAATAATTTAAAAAAACTAACTGAGTCTTATATTCAATCATCACTAGCATTGTTCGCAAAAAACTAAATAGCGAAAAATCGAATAAGCCATTCAAAGGGCTTCAATATACTTTTGAGTCAATAAAATTGCATATCCATACTTTGATATATTATACTGTTGTTTATGCACAAAATAAAAAATACATTTTAATTATTATTTTTAGCTGAGATAATTTTGTTTATAATTTTTTTAAAACTTTCTATTTCACTAGTCACAAGAAAAGCCAAAAAGAAATCATTTGTTGAAATAATTAAAAGAAAAGTATGAAAATTATAGCACAAATCCTCGAAAAATAGAGTATGCGAACATTTACATTGTGGCCAAGCAAAAAGTAAAAAGGAAAAAAATTTGTTTTTTTTTTTCAGTAAAATTGGTATTCCTTTTATAGAAATTGAATTAAATATGTATTTTTTCCTAAAATTATTGTCCTCAATTATGAAATTGAAATCAAAATTAATCAAAATAGAATTTTGGGTGTGTTGCATAAAAATTATAAAAGCCAAACATGCCCTTACATACACAAATTTTCGCCTAATTTTCCCTCCAAAATTGGGTTGACCATTTATTTTAATAGTCAACTTAACGTATGTACTCAGGCGGGTAAAAATTAAAAACTTTAGGTACCAAGGCTGATGACTTGAAAACTTGGAGTACTAAAACAGAAAAAGGGTATACTTTGGGTATGAAAAGTGAAATTATCCCATTCTTTACCTGTATAACTATCTCGAGAAATATGACATTGAATTATGGTTAATTGCCACGATTAAAATAAAACAGTCATAATAAATAGTTATTGACTGATTTTTGCTAGGAACGGGAAATGATTGTAGTCATACTAAATAAATTAAATTTTTGTATCGATTTTATTTATTCATAATTAATAATAATTATTTATCACGAAATTTTAGCCCATAATAATTAAAATGCAGGCTATAGTAATTCTTTCAACTGATGTATATTCCTAGCTTAATTAATGCATACCAAATTTGCAAGAAGTTGTGATCTTATGATAGGATGAAGGAAGAGAGACAAACAATAATACCATGAAGCATTTCCAAGTGGAGAAGCTGTAAACTTTGTTTGAACACAAAGCAAAGTGTGGTGATGTTTGATGGGCATCATAGATAGAGGATGTTCCCTTCAGATCATCATGTTATGTGCACATGGACCAGATTTGTGTTGCTTCTTTACCACCACACCCTCTCATTTCTTAACCTTCTTTCACTTCAACTATGAAAACAATCAACAATTTTAGGAAAATCTGTCCACAAAAAGTTTGATGGGATATATTATAAGTGGGGGAAAATGCTTTTTTAATCCCTTATGAAAATGTTAGATTTTTTTGTTTTTGGTATCAAATTTATGGTAGGTGTCGTTTTTAGTTTAATAAAACTCAAAATTTCGCATTCTTGATCCCAAAAAGGTCATGTGCGTTGTGATTTTGGAACTAAAAGGGCATTGTGGTTTTGGGATTAAAGGCGTAACTTTGAAATTTATGGGACTAAAAGCGTCACCTGCCATAGTTGTAGTACAAAAAAAAAAAAACTCTATCCACGTTTTATGGGACTAAAAAAATATTTTGCGCTTATAAGTGATATCGACAAAAAAACTGAAATATTCCCTATAGGTGCAAATTAAATACTCTTACCGGCAAGGATCTATGTACCCATAACTAGAAGATTTGATCATTCTATACTTTAGAGTTCAAGATCACGCCATGTGGACATATTTGGTACTATAAATACATGCACAACTATTTCGGGCCACAGTATGTCATTATCACATTCAGCAAAATATTCTTCAATTCCCTTTTTGATCCGGATCGAATTATGCGATCTCGAGATTCGATCTCTACTAAGAATGCTGATTCGTCTAAGACCAGATTTTGGGTTCCCTGAGAATGAAACAAGAACTGTGAGCTCGTCGGGCACGTCCCCGACAATGACCCTCCGACGCTCAAGTTAGGTTAATCGAGAGAAATGTATGTGATCTCAAAGTTCGAGCTCAATTAATGCACAACAATTACCTTATTTATGGCGTATCGGGGTCTATTTATAGAACACAGCTGTACGTCAAGTACTGGGCCACGTGGCCTTATCTTATCGGTGTGTGTTCTGATCGAATGACTGTCATTGTCCGGGTCTTCGGTCAGTCTGTGAGATCCGGGTCGGGTCCTCTGCAACCCGCCCGCTATGAAACACGCGGATCCTGATCGCGTAATGACTAAAATACCCTTAATGAAGGTTAGTTTGGTCTTTTTGCAGGGGTGGCATGCGTATACCCATCACTTTTGATCTCACTTTAATTGACGCAAGTGTTAAAGTATTTCCATTACAAACTCCAACAAACTTAACGATTTGCTCTTTTTATTAAATTTTTAAATATCTCCGATCTCACCTACTCTTCATCTCCGACCCGAATTAAAGCTAAATTCAACTCCCAAATATTTGCTTAGGTGGAAACTATTTGTTAATGGACAGACTAATATTGCTCTAGATGCCTTAACTCAAACCCCACATAAGGCACTTAGACTAGTGGAAATCCTTTTCCAACTTTAGTTCCTACCACTCGATTTTACTCCACTATTGTTTGAATAGAAAACTAAGGAAGATGCAATAATTCCTTTTCAGAAAGACAACGGTCCCTCCTCATTGCACTTGAAGCATGCCTATTGAATCACAAGGTTAAAGAAAAGTGTTGAGCCTGTCCTAATATTGCTTGCAGTTTATTATTTGTAAATTCATCTTTTTATTAGGGATAAAATTGTAATTGTATAATGCTATGCAGGTATCTGAGTATAAATAGTTTATGCATGGCTTTAAATGTAATAAACACGAAAGTTTTCTAATAAAATTTGGGTAAATTACAGGTATCTTTCATGAAGTTTGACATAATGCAAATGCCCTTCAACGTTTTAGAAATTACGAATACCCCCTCCCTCCAAACGAAAAATAATTATGTGTGGTACGAAAATTACTACTTTACTCTTGTTTGATTTTTTTTTTTTAAAATGTGTAAAAAATATAAAAAAAATCTGAAGGTGAGTAGAGTAAATAATCCATAATGTATATTAATTAATCCATAAAGCTATTTTAAAAATTCTAAGAAATATATAAAATTATAATTCATAATCTAAAAAGGTATTTTCGTTGATTTATCACAAAAATTAGACAAACGTTAAAATGAGGGTACTATTTATATTTTTCGTACACGTTCACAGTCAGACGAAACAATTTCCGAGCATAGGTTGTTGAAATTGATCTGTAGTTGGATGACACGAATGGAACAACCAACAAGCAGTCAAGTATAAGAAGCACATGCTAATGGCCTAGCCATAGTCCATTAACAGCCTCAGTCCTCCACCAACTAACAAATCTAATCCTATGCCAAATGGCCTCTTTCATGACCTGCAGTACTCTCTTCACTCTCATCTTCATCTTCTTGATCACACCCTCCCTTATAGTCACCGATGCAAAGTTCTCCGAACAGTTCCCCGGACCGAAGGCTAATCACGATGTCGAGAAGATGAGCCATCTGCACTTCTACTTCCATGATATAGTCAGCGGAAAACACCCGACCGCCATCTCGGTTGCTGGTAGGAAAAACGAGTTTGGGGGTACTGCGATAATAGATGACCCTTTGACAGAAGGGGTCAAGCACGGATCCAAAGTGGTGGGACGAGCTCAAGGCATGTATTCCATGTCGTCTCTAGATGCTTCAAGTTTGCTTATGGTGATGAACTTTGAATTCACAGAAGGGAAGTACAACGGCAGCTCACTCAGCGTGCTTGGGAGGAATCCGTTCCTGGAAACGGTGAGGGAAATGCCGGTAGTTGGAGGGAGTGGCCTATTCCGGTTCGCTCGAGGCTATGCCTTGGCGAAAACGGTGCACTACAATGTCGGAACGGGTGATGCTGTAGTTGAATACAATGTCTTTGTGATGCATCATTGAAACTGTATTGTTTCATATATCTGAATCAGATTTTTCTTTCCTCTGGAGATGAAGAGTGACTCTCTGAACCACCACATACCTCTGTTGGATCTTCATTTTCTTGATTTGGAAAGCCTGTAAGAGAAACAATGTATACGAATATTAAGCTTATTTAACCAGCTTATATTCTGTTCTCAAATCAGACAGAGATTCAAAGTTTAAAAACACAATTTTGAAATTTCAATGGGCTTAAATCTCACTCCACTATGATCAGAATAGTATGTCAATTTTGATGGACTGAGAAGGCAATCAGAAGTATAAAAATGGATATAGTACAAATATTGAGGTCTATTATCGATCCATCCTCATCAGATTATGTGTTTCGGAAGAACGGGAAACGGAGATTCAACATGGTTTGTACAAAGTAACGAAATCAAAATAAAAGATAAACACTATCTGCATTTGATGTTGAGATCATCTATATTGTCTAAATCTCCATGCTGAAACTGAGAAGAGTGGTTGATCCTGCCAGCAGAGCATGAAACAGCTATTTTCGTCTTTGATTTTGTACCCGTGGTAGTTAGAACTCTGCAACAATCTCCTTGCCTGCAACATGGCATGGTAGCTCAACGGCACCTTGCCCAAACCAGCCAACTCAAGGCGAGGAATCCATTTGTCAAGCTTCTCATGCCTCTTCGTTCTGTCGACACCCTCACAGGCAATGATATTCTTGATCTCCTTGCCAAACAGCATCTTCTCAATCTTTTGACGTTCTATGGATGCTCTTGGCATGGTAGACTCCAAGCAATCAAAGAGAGCTGCATAAAAGTTTAATGCTTCTGTGATTCTATCAGTCAAGTTGAATCCGTTGTGGTTCGATTCTTGCTCAGTCACCACCATTAGATTGGGTGAAAGACCACAAAGGGCATATAGAAAACTCGTCATTTTAGGTGAAGGGGCAGAATATATCGGTGAGGATGATGCAGAATCAGGGCTGGCACTGCAAGCATTAATCACATCCTTCTCCAGAAATTCACCTAAAGTGCATGGATTCGTCTGCAGGACTCGTTGCAATGTACAGGGACTCTTACTTAAATAGGGTGAATCCATTTGAGTCATTTCATGATTGACAGCTAAAAGAGAATGTAGCTGAAGTACAGAGCTGACCGCAACAGCTTCTCCAGTTTTGACGCATAAGCTCTTAACATCAAGGTTCTCCAATTTTGAAACTATAGGATTAAATTGAAACAGGATATCTAACTTTTCAGCTTCTTCGTTTAACCGATGTGCCATCTGATCCAACACCTCGTTCTGCTCATGGACACCTGTGATTCTCACATGAGGTGGTCCATCAGGCCGTGCACTCAATGCCCGAAGAAGGCTAATCCACTGAGTGGGCTCAAAACAATTGAGATCAATAATGTGAACCACTTTCTCCCCTTCCATTGCTTCAAGAATTGCCTGGTTAGTGATAACATATGAGAGCTTTAGAAAGGGACAGAATTCATAAAACAACTTGTGAACTAGAATTTCCTCAGCAACAGAAGTCGTTTTCGTGGAATTGAGGGCCTTATGCAGTCCCGGCCAACCTTTAAGTATTCGATCAGCAAGAGCTTCAGTGAAGTATGCCGCAATCCTTTGCATTGTATCACCAGCAGGAGAGGCAAGATGTGAAATACATTCCAGGCATATATTGGCGTTCTCGATGCTTCCAGCAGCAACATGATTGGCACAAACAAGAAGAAGATGGATCAAACACAAACCTCTCTCCTCAGACCCCATCTCTCTGAGCCAAGGAAACGGCGATCCTAAACCAGGTGAAAGAGACATGAGGGAGAACATATGCAGAGGCGACGAGCTTAGTGAGGAAGATCCCTCCTCTTGAACCATTGCTGCCAACAAATATTTGTCCAAATCAATCTGAAATACACAAAAAGATAGTTGGTTTCACATTAGAGTGTTCTGATTTCCCAGGTATAATGTCGTCTTTGTCTGGATGGTCGAAACGAGTATAAATACGGTCACAACGGGGGATCTTTGTTATGTTTTTCACCCATGCATATCTCTCTCTTCTCTGTTTAATTTAATTGAAACAAGTGCAGATAGAAAATCAAGTAACATGTTCTGCATTTTCTTCCCATGTATATAAGTTCTCAGAATTTAAGCTACAACTGCTGATGAACTCCCTCCCATCCATCCCATTCCATGACCACTTTCAGACAAGATTTGAGTCAATAACTACCAAAGAACTATTCTGATCATGAGCACAGTATCATGCAATCAACAGTTATTCACCAAGAAACTTGAAACTTTTAAGAAATCCAATAATGTAAATGCACATGAAATCTCAACATTACTTCCAGAAATTCTCATAAAAAAGCATTCCTCAACAGAGCAAAAGACCAGTAAACTCACCTGCAGCAGTTCAAATGCTACTTGTTCCATTAATTGTCCTAATGCTAAGATTGTGAGTCAAATGGAATTAAAGCAGTTGTTGTCTTGAAGGACTTTTCCATGTCTGATTTCTTGTATGTGTCTGCAGAAGTGTGTGACAGTTCAAACAAGTAGCTTTTGTCTTCATTGCTTTCTTGTCCCTTGTGGGTTTCAGAGGAATATGGAATTTGTCAAGTTCAATGCCTCTTTATTTCACTTTTCTCCCAGTAGTTGTAAAGGCATGCAAGTGAGATCACAATATTTAATGCTTATATGATTTTTACCACCCGTATTTCGAGTGCAAACGTAATATTTTGGGATAAATAGCAATATATTCTTTTGTGATATTGAAAATGAGCACATTATCTCCTATGAAAAAAAATATAGCAATTTACCCCCTTGTAATTTTTAAAATGAAGCAATTTATCTCCTTATCTAAGAAGGTAAATTGCTTCATTTTAAAAATCATAGGAGATAAATTGTTGTATTTTAAAAAATATTGGGAGGTAAATTGCTATTTATTTTTTTATAAGGGGGCGATATTATAAGGGGGTTGCTTACATTTTTTCCTAATATTTTGTGTTGTTTGGTTGTCGGTAATAATTGAAATTTATTTACTTTTAATCGCAGCATAAATATTTAAAATTGTTTACAAATTAAAATCACAACCAAGTTTCAATAAGTAACTTCCTAATAATACAAAATAAAGAAATCCAACGAACTGTTTTTTTTATAAGATACGTTCCACCACAAATTCAGAACATTCAAATTCGAAAAATAATTGAATATATCGAAAATTCCAAATGAACAAATACATCTTTCATTTCATAGCCAAATTAACACCCTTTAGCATTCTTAATTTATCATACAATATAATAAATAAAAAAAAACAGCGATTATATACAAAATATCCAAAATATCTAGACGTTATCTCACGCTCAGAAATAACCTTAATTGACCAAAACCCTAACATAATGTTTGGATTCGTTTTTTGAGTGTTTTGTTGTGTTTTGTGGAAATAGAGAGAGAAAAACAAAGATAAACAAGTGTGTGTTAGAGATAGTATGTATGTTTGGATTTATTTTAGAGATAATTTAAAATAAGTATTATATATTTAATGTTGTGTTTTGGGAGACAAAAATTACTATTCATTACCAAATCATGTCTTTGGAGATAATTTAAAATAAGTATTATATGTTTAATGTTGTATTTTGGGAGACAAAAATTACTATTCATTGTCAAATCATACCTTTTTTATATATATTTATGTATATATATGTGTATATATATATGTATGTTTTTATGCTAAAACAGTTAAAAACACCTAAATAAGGTGTTTTTGAATAATGACAAACATTGAGTATGTTTTGACTTATTTTCGAAAATAAGTTGAAAATAAAAACAAACATAGTGTAAAATTCTCGATTGCTCCGGAAAATTTTCAGTTGATTTATACCGAAAGGATTAAAATTAATGGTATAAAACCGTAAATTGTAAGATTAAATTTACAAGTGGATCATGCCACACTCTTAATATACGTGACTAAAATTGTAATTTTTTTTTTCTTCTTGGGGTGTGTAATTTTCCAGCAAGATGCAACACTCAATTAATATTATATTTCCCTTGTCTCTAAGCATAATGGATGAGAATAAGGTTTGGAATTATTGTGCAGCACAGCACAAATCCAAGCAGGCAATGCATTACCAAAACAAAACAAACACTTTTGTCTTGTTGCTTATGAGTGGGAGATGGCATGCAAAAAGAAGAGGCCCCCCCAACAAAAACCCTCATGTCCAAACAAAGAAAAACTCACTGTTCTTGGTTGCTTCTGCAATGGCATAGACCATCCACTTATTACTAACTTCTTGCGTTCGGACAAAGACACAAAGAGACAAAGAGAGTTGTGCAACGTGCCAAAAAGACAGGGGAATACTTCTTGGACTTTTGCGAATTCCATGCCTTATATTTTCTTGTATATTAAGGATGCGATGGAGCGGAAGCAATAGAAATTTAAAGGATAAAGGAAAAATATGTCTACTATTTTGAGAACTTAAAATTGGAAAGAATAATTATATTGCTCGTACTTATCCTTTTGTTCTCAATATTTGTTTTTATTAGTATTTCAGTATTTAATTTTTATTGAGTCTGTTGCCAACTAGAGTTTAAAGTGAGTTGGTTTTCTTTTTTAGTTAGAACTCTATTCTTTATATATAGTCTCACATTTCTGTAACTTTAGCACTTGAGAGTTTAGGTGAATAAAGGACTTGAGTTTTTAGATAAATAAAACTTAATTTTTCCTTCTCTAATTTATTATCATGAATATACTTTATTTCTCACACTTCAAATTTCATAATAAATGATGGTCCCTCAACAAAATAATAATGACAACGAGTTTATTGTTTTAAACAAAAAAAATAAAATAAAAGATCAATCGAAGCCATAGATAAATCAATATGTAACTCTTTGTGAATTAAAAAAAGTTAATGTGCAGTTCTTGAAAGCGAAAGTGGATTGCTAATGAATGTTTAGATTGCTACGCATTTGGGCCAACCTCGAATTCCAAGAACGGTCCCAAAAAATTAAGACAAAATCGAGTGGCTATTCCAAGGTTAACCGACATAACTTACCGAGGTGGTTCAGCCTCCGCCACCCGTCACACGAGAAATTGGGTTTGTTTTAACTCCTTTAATTAATTTGAATTTGACATAGTTAATTAAATACTTGAATTTCTAATTTTTTTTTTAAAAAAAACGAGATGGACGAGTACTCACCCATCTTCAAAGAGGTATTGGAGAATTGCTAGAAGAAGAAGGCTGACCAGAAATATTATCGGCCGAGGTCGGAGGGAATAGTTAGGCTGCGCATCGGATGACATCTATGAAACCAATTTCTGAGAAGTTGGTTTGAAACGTTCTAAGTCGAAAATCTTGAAACTGGGCATCGAGTATAGAGTGTTACATTCATTGTATGAATGTCGTGTTTCATCTGCGATAGACAAGGGATGTCTTTTGCAATTTTAATGGATTAATTGACAAGGTTCTTAGCTGCTTGAACTGACTCGCTGGAATCGCCACATGGCCTTGGAAGCTTGGTCCATATGACTTGAATTCCCGGCTCCGATAGTACAGATTAGTCTTTAGACTTGAGAAATCATGACAGTCGCACGCATATGATGGCTACATCTTGGATCTGGCGAGAGATGACTATATCTTCGATGTAGTCATTAGGGGT